>NC_059377.1:40941275-41241275 GCF_019703515.2 Myxocyprinus asiaticus | reverse complement strand
GCTTTCACTTTGGGAGCATACCTACGATGACTTAAAATGCTGCCTGCATAGGCAGCTCAATAGGTTTTGGAACAGAGCCTATAGTAAGCATAAAAATACATAGCACACCCAAAACTGTCTATTTTTAAATGAGGTTGAACCATTTATATACAGTGCCAAGAAAAGTATTAGCTGGTTTTCTGCATTAATTGGTCATCAAATGTGATCTCATCTTCATCAAAGTCACAAGTACAGACAAACACAATGTGCTTAAGCTAACAACACACAAACAATTATAATCTTTCATGTCTTTAATGAACACATCCCATTAAACATTCACAGTGCTGTGGAAAAAGTAAGTGAACCCTTGGATTTAATAACTGGCCGATCCTCCTTTGGCAGCAATAACCTCAACCAAGTGTTTCCGGTAGCTGTGGGTTAGATCTGCACAACGTTCAGAAGGAATTTTGGACCATTCTTCCTTACAGAACTGCTTCAGCTCAGACATATTCTTAGGATGTCTGGTGTGAACGGCTCTCTTGAGGTCATTCCACAGCATCTATATTGGGTTAAGGTCTGGGCTCTAACTGGGACACTCCAAAAGGGGGATTTTCTTTTTTTTAAGTCATTCTGTAGTGGATTTACTTCGATGTTTAGGGTCATTGTCCTACTGGATCACTCAGCTTCTTCTGAGCTTCAGCTGGTGCACAGCCATCCTGTCAATATCCTGTAGGATATCTTGATAAACTTCGGAATTCATTTTTCCCTCAATGATTGCAAGTGGTCCAGGGCGTGAAACAGCAAAGCAGCCCCATATCATGATGCTCCCTCCACCGTACTTCAACGTTGGGATGATATTTTCATGTTGGTATGTGGTGCCCTTTTTATGCCATACGTAGTGCAGCGTGTTCTTCCCAAACAATTCAACCTTAGTTTCATCAGTCCACAAAACATTATTCCAGTAGTGTTGTTAGTGTCAAGGTGATCTTTGGCAAACTTCAGGTGTGCAGCAATGTTTTTATTAGAAAGCAGCGGCTTCCTTCGTGGTGTCCTGCCATAGACACTATGCCTGTTTAATGTTTTCCATATAGTAGACTCATGAAGATGTTAACCAGTTCCAATGATTCCTTCAAGTCTTTATCTGTCACTCTAGGGCTCTTTTTTACCTCATTGAGCATTCTGTGGTGTGCCCTTTGAGTCATCTAGGCTGGACGGCCACTTCTAGAGAGAGTACCCACAGTACTAAATCATCTCCATTTATAGACAGTTTGTCTAACTGTGGACAGATGAATATCTAAGCTCTTCTGAGTTAACTTTGTAACCCTTTCCAGCTTTATGCAAAGCAACAGTTCTTGATCGTAGATCTTCTAAAATCTCTTTTTTGCGAGGTACTGTCCACATCAGAAGATGCTTCTTGTGAATAGTAAACTCAAAATGTTTGAGTGCTTTTTATAAGTCAAAGTAGCTCTAACCCACACCTCCAGCCTTGTTTCATTAATTGGATGCCAGGTTTGCCAACTCCTTACTCTAATTAGCTTTTGCTGACATCATTAGCCTAGGGGTTCACATAATTTTTCCAGCCTACACTGTGAATTTTTGAATGATGTATTCAAAATGTACAAGAACAGTACAATAATTTGTGTTATTAGATAAAACAGATCGTGTTTGTTCATTATTGTAACTTTAATGAATTTCAAACCAGATTTTAAGACAAACTTATGCATAAATGCAGGTAATTCCAAAGGGTTCACATACTTTTTCTGACACTGTGACTGTACTTAAAATTGAAATACTTTTATAATTAGAATTTCTTGGATTTTTTTACTTTTCGCAGTGCATTCTTGTTGATTTAGGGCAGTATTTGTTTTCTTAGAAGTCTGCATAATGTTGCTGCCTACCTTTTGGAGCAGCTCTTGTGTTGGGAGCACACATGCTTTATAATGCTGTATAAGTAGGCAGCTCACTAGGTTTTCGGAGATATTCATCGATCAGTTTTCTTGCTCAACGCTCGTGCAGAATATACCAGCATTATACAAATGTCACCGGGGCTTGGTGGAGGTGACACTGCCTGAATGTTTGCAGATGAATCTTGCCGATATTTAATCACTGAGGTCAAGAGTGAACTGTGCATGTCAGTGAGCCTGTTGGCCTGTGAGCTTTGCTAAATGGGGCTGGTGAGTGACCCTGTTTAGCTTTAGGGTCAACCTGGTCAGAATGACCACGCTTATGCCCGTTCTGTGCCCTGAGGTGGCCGGTGCAGAGGTTTGCAAACAATTACCCACTGGAAGGGTTCTTGAGACTGGACCCTGGCCCAGGCAGAGGGGTCTGGCTCTCTGCCCCCTAATCAGAGTGGAGAGGAAGGGGAGAGAGGTTAAATCCTCCTGGGCGTAAGCAGGAAGTAGGTGGCTTCCCAAATCACCCCGGAGTAATAGAAGTGTCCATCCGTTATTACGCTTAATGTTTTCTGAGCAGCTAGAGAGATATTTAAAATTTTCATATTTTAGATTTGTACTTTTTCTGAAAATTTGAGTGCAGCTTACCTGTGCAAAACTCGCCACTTGTGGGTGGTTGCCAGTGTGTTGCTGTGTGGTTGCTAGGGTGTTCTGAGAGCTTTTTAGCATGCTGCTATGTGGTTGCCAGGGTGTTTTGCTAGGGTGTTGTGGGTGGTTGCCAGTGTGTTGCTATACGGTTTCTAGGGTGCTTTTCAGCATGCTGCTATGTGCTTGCCAGGGTGTTTTTCTAGAATGGTTGCCAGTGTTGCTATGCAGTTGTTAGGGTGTTCTGAGTGTTTTTTAGCATGTTGCTATGTGGTTGCAATGCGGTTGCTAGGGTGTTGTGGGTTATTTCCAGTATGTTGCTATGTGGTTGCTAGGCTGTTTTGAGTGTTTTTTAGCATGTTGCTATATGGTTGCAGTGCGGTTGCTAGGGTGTTGTGGGTTATTTCCAGTATGTTGCTATGTGGTTGCTAGGCTGTTTTGAGTGTTTTTTAGCATGTTGCTATACAGTTGCAGTGCAGTTGCTAGGGTGTTCTGAGTGCTTTTTAGCATGTTGCTATGCAGTTGCCAGGATGTTTTGCTAGGGTGTTGTGGGAGGTTTCCAGTGTGTTGCTATGCAGTTGCTAAAAGCACTCAGATCAACATAGCAACCACTTGCTATGCAGTTGCTAGGGTGTTCGGAGTGCTTCTAAGCATGTTGCTATGCAGTTGCCAGGGTGTTGTGGGTGGTTTCCAGTGTGTTGTTATGCGGTTGCTATGGTGTACTGAGTGCTTTTTAACATGTTGCTATGTGGTTGCAATGCAGTTGCTAGGGTGTTGTGGATGGTTTCCAGGATGTTGCTATGCAGTTGCCAGAATGTTTAGGGTGTTGTGGGTTATTTCCAGTATGTTGCTATGTGGTTGCTAGACTGTTCTGTGTGCTTTTTAGCATGTTGCTTTGTGGTTGCAATGCAGTTGCTTGGGTGTTGTGGATGGTTTCCAGGATGTTGCTATGCAGTTACCAGAATGTTTAGGGTGTTGTGGGTTATTGACAGCATGTTGGTATGCGGTTGCTAGGGTGTTCCAAGTACTTTTTAGCATTTTGCAATGCGTTTGCAGTGTGGTTGCTAGAGTGTTGTGGGTTATTGCCAGTGTGTTGGTATGCAGTTGCTAGGGTGTTCTGAGTGCTTTTTAGCCTTTTGCTATGCGGTTGCCAGGGTGTATTGCTAGGGTGTTGTTGGTGGTTTCTAGTGTGTTGCTATGGTGTTCTGAGTGCTTTTAGCATGTTGCTATCTGGTTGCAATGTGGCTGCTAGGGTGTTGTGGGTGGTTTCCAGTGTGTTGCTGTGCTGTTTTGAGTTCTTTTTAGCATGTTGCTATGTGGTTGCTGTGCGGTTGCTAGGGTGTTGTGGATGGTTACCAGTGTGTTGCTATGCGGTTGCTATGGTGTTCTCTGTGTTTTTAGCATGTGTCGATGTGGTTGACAGTGTGTTTTGCTAGGGTGTTGTGGGTGGTTTCCAGGATGTTGCTATCCAGTTGCCAGAATGTTTAGGGTGTTGTGGGTTATTTCATGTGTGATGCTATACGGTTGCCGGGATGTTGTGGATGGTTGCCAGTGTGTTGCTATGTGGTTGCCAGGGTGTTTTGCTAGGGTTTTGTGGTTGGTTTTCAGTGTGTTGCTATGCAGTTGCTTTGGTTCAAAGTGCTTTTTAGCATGCTGCTATGTGGTTGCAAAGCAGTTGCTAGGGTGTTGTGGATGGTTACCATTATGTTGCTATGTTGTTGCTAGGGTGTTCTCAGTGCTTTTTAGCATGTTGCTGTGTGGTTGCCAGGGTGTTTTGCGGGTGGTTTCCAGGATGGGGATTCTGGCAGCTGTACTTTCTTTTAATTTATATATACTGGATTTATTTATTTTTTTGCCAGTTTTATCGTCCGCAAGGTGAAAATATGAAGTCTCTGATCACTTTGAAGAGCAATAGCACACCTGTCCTCAACAAGCGCATTATTTGACGTATTATTAATATCTTTACCACAATCGGGACGGGACAAGTATCCACCAAAGTTAAATGCTTAGGATTAGACGTTTGTTCAAATCCCTAACAGTATGATCAATAGTAACAGTGATGCTTGCTTTAGCAAACAGTGCACACAAAAAAAAAAAAAAATCTGAAAACACGCTTACTTTTCTGGGAACTCGTATTTAAGTCAACATGATCTTCAACCTCTGATATTTTTGGAATATTTCAGCATCTGTGAGGCTGGTTTTGAGGTGAGTTTGTAGAGAAAGATGATACATCTGACTCGATGATAAGAACGAAACTTGTTTCAAAGGGGATGTAAAAATAGACTTGATTTTCATCCAGGCCCTGTTTTCACGGAATTTCCAGCATGCCGAAAAACTGGGAAGGGGTCCTGAGGCTTAGTGGGCTGGAATACCGCAAACCTCCAGGGAGATTGTTCCAGAGTGCAGGGGTCTGCACTGCCTCAGGCCGCATCGGAGATCAGCGTGAATCTATGGGCCGTCATTTCATCCGGTCTTAATAACTCAGGTAACAGCTTTTAAAAAGAGGCCTGTCCTGCACTTTAGGGGGATACAAAAACAACAGGAACGAAACAGAGGCGGAAAAAAGACGAAAAGAAAAACAGCCTGCTTTTTTGTTAATGGAATAATTTGTCTACGCTGACAAGACAGTCTACAGGCCCACTTCCTGTGGCTCCGGTTTCAAATCGTACATCAGAATGGGCAAAGATAGAGCTGAGACAGCCAACTAAAACACAAAATACCTCACTGTGCTGAAAAATAAGGATTTTTATGAGTAAAACTGTATTCCCACAGCGAGCAGTTTCGTACCCAACATTCAAGGTGTAAACACTGCAAAAAAATATTTTCTTATCAGTATTATAGGCTTGATTTCCAAGTAAATGTAACTGGAAAACAAGACAAAAATACTGATTAAGAAAATCGCTAAGCATTGCTAGCAAAACAAAAACATCTTACTGTTCAATGTTTTTATATATAAATTACGTAAATATCAAACATCCTATATACTCTTGTGTTAGCAGTTTTAAATTACTTTTTGAGGACCCCTTCCCCCACTTCCTGTCAGTCCTGATAGATGCCTGCTCAGATTGTGCCAGGCAGGGGGTGAAGGGGCTGATCATGAAGGTAGCGTTTGTTCTTTGCCCTGGTCAGGACCCTTCATGAGTGATTGACAGATGTGAAGGGGGGCGGGATGTTGAGTGCTCATGATGTGCAGGCGAGAGGTCTGTTTGTGTAAGGAAAAATAACAGCAGGAGAGACACTCGAAAACTGCAGAGGCAAGCATCACTTTTACTATTGCACATACAGTTAGGGATTTGAACAAACCTCTATGTATTACACACAAAAAATCCCATAGACAAACATTGAAGAAGGAACTCAAGCCATAAAGACAGTAATATCATAGAGACTGGGGGAGGGCTATTCTGACTTGGACCAATAAGCAACCACCTAGCAACCACATATTAACACACTAAAAACCACCCAGAACACCATAGAAACTGCATAGTAACATGCTCAAAACCACTCAGAACACCCTAGCAACCACATAGCAACACACTAAAAACCACCCAGAACACCATAGAAACTGCATAGTAACATGCTCAAAACCACTCAGAACACCCTAGCAACCACATAGCAACACACTAGCATTGTTGTTGGAGTTTTATGAGGGCAAACGTCATGTAAAAATATAGCTGTTTCTTCAATAAAACATGTTATAGCCACTACTGTGATTAGAAAAAAGCTATTAATCAACATGACAGGACAATTCTGAAAGCTTCTTCTCATACTGTTTGAAGGAGATCCAATATGCATTTATTATGAAGTTACAGTTTTAACAATAACTGTACGGTAGTTTTGTAACCCAAAGGTTATAGGTTCAAATCCCAGAATGGTTGATTCATAAACTACCATCATTGTGTCCTTGACCTACATGGTCACATGGGAATTGAACTTGGATCGAACACATTATGCCGACTCACTGACAAGCGGCATCTCCCATCAGACATTTTTGCATGGGCTCCAGCATGTTTATGTTCCCTTGTGGCCCGAAAGCGCATTGCGTAAGCAGCGTGGGAGAACCGGGTTCGAATCCCGTGTTGAAACAGGGAAGTAATCACTTTTACATAATCAGTGAAGAGCGTGATTCAGAGGTTGCAGTTTCCCCTGTAACATAAAATATTTACTCCACTGATGGTTAGGTTAAGGTTTAGGGTTTGGGTTGAGGGGGTTCAGTTTATAAAATATGCATTCCTCTTCACTGTATTACATCCAGTACAGCTGAAAACAACTCGCTTCACAACTCGCTTTTGGCACCCCTCCGTGGACAATTAACCCGGAAAATGGGGGCAGTTTTCGAATTTTGGTAAACACAGAGCGATTTTAGCTAAAGAAATTCAGCCTACTGTTTCCGATTTCAATGTGAGATCAGTCTGTCTTGACCAAGACAATTTGAGAATGAGTAACATGACAGAAATTGATTTTTTCTCTACCTTTTACATCAGGTTATTCCAGGCTTACTGTATTAAGTGTACTGTAAGTCACTTTAGTTAAGAATGCATATGCTAAATGAGGAATAATGTACTGTTGGTGGTGTATATGTTTCACCTTCCTTCTTGCTTTAGTGCTGGACCAACATATGGAACTGGTCAGCACCAGCTAAAAAAAGCCTTGCAGGTGTGCGTGTGGGATTTTGGTGGACGTACCACCAGCCCCCCACCCGTTACCCTCTCATGCCATGTAACTCCTTCCCACGAGTGTTTGTTTAAGGAAGTTTGAGTCGGGCTTCATTCGAAATGCCCTTTAATGAAGTGGCCCAACGTAAACACGCCAACCATTCTGCATATTTTCCCTACGAATTAAAAACTTGTAAATCCTTCCCGCTAATTGCTGGGCAAATATTTTTGCTGTATTTTTCTAATAGCTCTTATTCATCATGTGTCACATGAGGCTAAATTACAATATTTTGCCATGGCAGTAATTTGGCTATCTCTGCCAAAATGTTCCTGAAACTCAAAGCGTCCTTTTCATTACGATCTGCCTTTTTTGTAAGTGGTCTTCCATTTTCTTAATCAGCAGTGTGGGATCTTTAATTAGTTGTAATATTTTTCTGGGTTAATGAGGCAATAGCGTGTTGGGTTTTTCCTAAATGAGACTCGTGAGGTTCTGGGTTTCAGTATCAGTTATCAAAATGCATGAAACCAAACACACATTTTTACAGATGCAATGAGAGGCCTCATGTTCAAGTTGCATATGTGTGTGTTTGTGGATCTGGTTTTGGCTACATTGTGGGGACATTTGGTCTCCATAAGTATAGTAAAACCTGAAATCCCCTAATTGTAATTTTGGCCAATGGTCCCCGTAAGGATAATAGCTTAATACACATACTAAATAACGTCTTAATTAAATCTAACATATCCCTAAACCCATCTACATTCACCAAACTTGGCACAGACTTTCAGACTGTTTTGACTTAGTGTGCTCTATCTTTTCGAACTTATCGGACTTACAGTTTTCACAAATCTGACCTTCAAAAATCCAGTAGCCATACATTGATTGAATGTTAAAATGAGCCAAGAGTCTGAAATGGAATGTTCATGATATAAAACTCCGACTGTCAAAGTCCAGCTGTCACAATGTTCAAATATAAACACACACCATTAAAGGGAAAGTTCACCCAAAAATGAAAATTCACTCATTGTTTACTCACCCCTGTGTTGTTATAACCAGAGACTATTAGCAGAGATGAGCCACTTCTATTTAAATGAATGGGAGAAATTGGAACGCCAAACCAAGAATCTCTAGCACCCGATATCTTTTTATTTTAGACCATAATATCGGAGTTGCTTTTTAAATAAAGTAACGTGTTGCTTTTGTACACCTCTACTTTCCCTGTATTTTGAGAAATCTGGAGTAAAAGTGTGCAAACTTTGGGGAGAAGACGTAGTGCATGATGGGCATTGTAGTTCTATAGAGTGTGAGGCCAGAGACTATTTAGCAGAGAAGAGTCACTTTTATTTAAATGAACGGGAGGAATTGGAACGCCCAAACAAGAAGCTCTAGCACCCAACAGTCAATGGATATATAAAGGAAATCCCAGCTTGCAGGTAAAGAGCCAGTCACCTTTTAGATACAGACATCACCTGTCAATCAACTCGCTAACGCGCATGCGTATTAGCTATACAAGCTGGGAAAATTGCGTGTTTTAGCGTAATATGAGGTCAACATTCGGTTGAGTGAAACACAATTGATTCATGTGTTAATACACACTGCATTCAAAAATCAGTAAACGCATTTAGGCAGAGGGATTATAAGACAAGTCTTCCACTGGCCATGACATGATACACAGGGTGAGAAACTCGCTCAATTCACTGAGTTATGCAGCCGAACTGCTCCATGTTACAGCTCCCTGTATCTGGGAGAATGGGATGAGAAAAGCTGACTCTGGATCAGTGGCTCCGAGCAACGTTCTACATCGATTGTGTACGCAGAGAAAATGTCTTAGTTTCTAAAAAGATTCTACATTTTTATTTTATATACATGAAACAAACTGTTTTTATAACATTTTGGTAGCATTAAAAACAATACCATTCAAATTGTATCAACATGCGCCTTTGAAGATGTATGCGATCAACCACTGGCGTCTGTACGCACCGTGGATCAGCTCAAAACAAGCGTGCACTGAGATGACTTAAGTGAAAAATATTATTTTATTATCAGACACATTCCTTGGCATTCCCCACTGAATTTTATCCTGACTTTTGAAGAACATCTTAAGTTGACTCTGTCGATGGGCACAGCACATGATGACAAATATAATGCACGTTCAAGTGTTGGATTTTGCTGCTTTAGGTAAGACAGTGGTTATACTTCATTATTCATATTGGCTGCCATGTTGATGGAAAAACCAATCATGCATATTCATGTTATTGATTCTTTATTATAAATATGATGTGAAGACCTACTTTCTAAATATCTGTTTGTTTACTATGTTGTTTTGACATGAGTGTTGTACAGTAGCTAGCATGACCTGGAATGTCTCTTGTATGCAATGCATGGCTTATTTATATGGAATGCATAGCAGAAGAGAAAGTGGCTGTGAGAAAAAAGTAATGCAAAAATAACGCAAAAGTAACGTAATGCTTTACTTTTCATAAAAATTAACTTTTTAATGAATGAAGTTACTTTTTTAAGGAGTAATGCAATATTCTAACGAATTACTTTTAAAAGTAACATTACCCAATACTGCTGGAAATAGCCTCCCGAGAGCATTCCAAAGATGGCCGACAATGGACTGACTTGCTTTTTTTGGATGGCATATTTTGTTCTGGACATCTAAAATATAACATTGGATTATTCACGCAAGCTCACAGACAAGTAAACAATGGCTAATTTTTTAGAAAACTGCCTACGGTAAAATCAGATATAAATTATTTGGCTACTTGGGGCTTACAGCAGCAGTTATCGGAGCATAAAGAGACATTTGTATTTGATGACTTACAGAAATCATATTTCACTTTGTAAATATTTTTGAAAATCTTTTGAACTGTGGTATTAGTGCAACATAATAAACTATACAGTCACATTCCTGAGAATGAGAGCTTTCATTTGATATATGACTTGTCCATTTATGTGCTATGTGAAGGACTTTTATTTTCATATAAATATTTCTACCCCATTACCTCTAGAGGGCGCTAATTTTCAATGCGAATGTTTTGAGGCCTTATTTGGTTATTTTTAGTAACATAAATGCAGAATTTATTGGTTATTATATGGTCATCTAGGAAAAGTTCAGATTCTAACCTTTCAAATGATACCTCATATGCCTGACTTACGTATATGGAGACTTTAACGTTTTAATCGTAAACTTTTTCTGCAATATAGTGCCCCCCTTTGGCGGGTCCATAGAGTTTAAGGGGTTAATTATAAATAGGTTTATATAAAGACAACAGAAGTTAATGGTATATCCTCAATTATCTCATGCTGTGCACTCAGGTTCTCAATTTTCATAGAATTTTTTACACGATGTGCCTATAAATTAATCTAATTAATCACATTTATCAATATTTACTAAGAAAAGTCCCCAAATAAAGATACATTTGTAAATAATAATTAAAATTATCATACATATATAATAATTAATTATTATAATTCAGATAAATAAAATACATTATATATAGGCTACACATATTGTGGCAACATTAAAACTAAACAAAAAGTCAAAATAAGTCAACATAATCCTATGAATGGCCTACTTTCGTCTTCGTTATTTTTAATTGTTGGTTTAATTGTTGTATCTCGTCTCCCTAGTTTTCAGCCTCTCTAGTCATAAACACTGTGTTTTTATAACGTGTTATTTTTCATGTAATTAATCGCACTAATTACACAGCCCTAATAATTTTAGGGTTCTTTTTTTGGAATTTTATATCAAAAATTTGTTGTCTTGCGATGTTAGACACAACATAAAATCTGACCCTGAAGGCTAGAGTATACGTCGTTTTTTAGCGTGCCATTACATGTCTAGTGCTCTAGCATTTAAAAGTATTCTTTTTTGCCTGTGAGCGCATATGGACGTGTTTGCTTAATGCGGCTGCACATATGACTGCTTTGTGATACTCAGATGCGGATGGTCCGCGTGTGTAGAAAACTAGGCTGCACGTGGACAGTATGTGCGTACCGTGCTGATGACGATATTTGCGTTACACAATTGGTGTGCAAGACGTAGCGGCATGCGTAAAAACGAAAGTATTTGGCTTAAGTGTATCAAAATTTTAGTGAAAAAATACATTTGGACATCAGAGCTTTTTGTCTTTGTTACATAACAGAAACTCAAGTCATTTGGATGTGCCAAGTTCATTGATGCTATCTGATTTCTCCCACAGCGTCCGAGCCCAATCTGAAGGTGCGCTACAGACTCAAGCAGAAAGTTTTCGGGAGAAGAAGCGGTCCCATGCGGCGCCGAGATGGCAGCATACTCGTCACTCCACTGAAAAAACGAACCCTAGAACTAACAGGTGAGTAAACAACAGTCGTTTGAATTAAACAGCTCTCCACCTGCAACCTGAAAGAGAAATAAACAGCCATTATATTGGAAAACAGAGATCAGAGACCAAATTCCTTTTAGCATCTGCTTAATTTAATAAAAGTACAAGGTCAACCTCTAATAGTTACATTTCAGTACCGTCTGTTTTTGAATCACTTCCTGTTCTCCTCTTCTCTAGATTCTTCAGCCAATGAAAGCCCTGCTGGTTCTGGACCGAGCTCACCGATGGGCTTGTGCAACAATGAGAACGGAGCGCCATACCGGTGCAGCACAACTGAAATCGAGGTACCGAAACTGAAGAATTCATTAACTCACCTCTTAAGTGTGACTCAAGTGTGCAAATGACCTTTGTGCTCATTTAAACTGTTGCACCAATCTTCTCTTTTCAAACATTTCATGAACTTGCGTGCAGTTTCTAGTGATTGCATTATTGGGAAATGTACCATAGAACCCAAAAAACAGAAAAAATAAATAAATAAAAAAATCCCTGGTTAGGGTCCAATGTCTCATTCCTCTTATCAAACTAAGGGGTGAAAGAAAGGGGCCCCCGAATTTTCCGTTGCTTGGAGTTGAGAGTACACAGATCCGTGCGGGGGCTTCGCATTACACCGACCTGCCGAACAAACATTCATCGTAAACATATAGTTTAAAATGCCATTTTAACGTCAAAACAACTCATTCCAGCAGATTCGAAATGTCAGTTTGTTCTTGTTGTAGAGTTATATTGAGTTTGAAGGTGTGCGATTGTTTATGTGTGTGTGTAATGCTGAACTAACTTTGACAGCTCTTTTCCGCTGTGGTTTTGGCTGTGCTGGCAGTTGGGGAAGGGGGCGAGGGGCGCAGGGATGGTGAGGTTTAGATCCCCTGTGAAGTTTTGCCCAAGCATTTCCTCACGGGCACTGGGCCAGAGAACCGCAGCAGTAGAACTCACTCTGTCATACCGCCTACAGAGTTAATGCTCATATGAGAGACACAGAGTGTGTGTTTAACTACTTACGGCCAAAGCGTTGATAGCTACAATGCCAAACTAAAGCTCATCTGATATATTAAACTTCACTGTGTAACTCGTCCCTCACGTTTGTGCAACGGACATGAAAGATACCTAAAATATCGTGTCTTGTTGAAGAGAGGTGTGCTTTTACTTTTCTAAGTGATCAAACTTACGATATTCGCCTTGTGGACAATAAAATGGGCCAGAATATCAGAGAATTGGGCGTGGGCTCAACCACCAAAAATACCCTAGCAACCGCGTAGCAAAACACTAGAAATCCCTCAGAACACCCCAGCCACCACATAGCAACACACTAAACCACCCAGAACACCCTAGCAACCACATAGTAACACACTAAAAACAACTCAGAAAACCCTAGCCACCGCATAGCAACACACTAAACCACCCAGAACACCCTAGCAACTGCATAGCAACACACTTAACCACACAGAACACCCTAGCAACCACATAGCAACACACTAAAATACACTCAGTACACCCTAGCAACCACATAGCAACAAACTAAAAACCACCCAGAACACCCTTGCAACTGCATTGCAACACATGTAAAGCTACTCAGACACCCTCTAGCAACTGCACTGCAACACACTTAAAACCATACAGAACACCCTAGCAACCACATAGCGACATCCTAGCAGCTGCATAGCAATTCACTAAAATCCCTCAGAACACCCTAGCCACTGCATATCAACACACTAAACCACCCAGAACACCCTAGCAACCACATAGTAACACACTAAAAACAACTCAGAAAACCCTAGCCACCGCATAGCAACACACTAAACCACCCAGAACACCCTAGCAACCACATAGCAACACACTAAAAACCACTCAGAACACCCTAGCAACTGCATAGCAACACACTTAACCACCCATAACACCCTAGCAACCACATAGCAACACACTAAAATCCACTCAGTACACCCTAGCAACCACATAGCAACAAACTAAAAATCACCCAGAACACCCTTGCAACTGCAATTCAACACATGTAAAGCTACTCAGACACCCCCTAGCAACCGCATTGCAACACACTTAAAACCATACAGAACACCCTAGCAACCACTTAGCGACATCCTAGCAGCTGCATAGCAATACACTAAAATCCCTCTAAGAACACTTTAGCAACTTTATAGCAACTCCCTTGCAACCACCAGAACACCCTAGCAACAGCATAGCAACTAGAACAACCTACCGCACAGCAAAAAACGAAAAAACACTCAGAACACCCTTGCAACCACATAGCAACACACTAAACCCCTCAGGACACCTCAGCAACCACCCACAACCACAGTGGGTGTTTTGCACGGGCAAGCACCACTCACATCTTCAATACGCTGTCACATTTACCTTTGCAATGTGAAATTCTGCGGGTGAAGAAGGTGTGGGTGGATGTTAAGTGCGTGTAAAACCAGAAAAAAACAAAATCCCAAGCAGCCTCTTCTTAAAGCTGCACTTTATTCTCTGTGAGAGTGTAGATAAAAACAAACTCGCTGCTAAAATTATTTACTTTTCCATTGTGAATATTCAGTGTAGCTGTGTATGAAGCAGCGCCCACGCAGATGTCACTGCCAAACCAAGCAAAGTTTACCAAACTTTAACTCCATGCAAAATCCACGAGAGGAAATTATTTGCCACCGGAAGTCCATCGCGCGGATTCCCATTGAGATGAATGCACTGGTAAATGTGGCCGTGCCTTTATTCAGAAAATGTAAAAATCTAGTCATAAAACACACTGACTTCGACTCTAGATTACTGGAATGAGGATGTTCATTTTTGTGGTCTGGCATCACTGACTAAATCTATCCATCTAAATGCTTACGAGAGGTTATGTCATTGACACGAGGAACCCTGATAGTTCTTGGATCTAAATCAACCAACACTCCTCAAACTGCCAGTGAAGAACAATTCTTTGGTGTGTTCTTGTTACTTAATTTGTGTTTCTCTGCCTTACATAACAAATGATGTAATGCTTTCTCTCTCTTCTCCAGCGATGTCTGTCACAGAGTGGTGTCTTAAAGACAGATGGATCCATATCTCTGCTGAATCTCTACACGTCTCCCTCTTTACCCAACCTTACACAGGAACTGCACCCTGCTCATGCACACATCTGCGTGAGTTCCTATCCATCACAGACACGTCACATTTACAAACCTTATGTAGGACTTTACAGTTTTGTATAAACTATCCCTTCAAGCTCCAGAGCAACCAACAAAGAAATAGTGTAAGAACTTTCCTCTAGGGTTAAACACAAAAACAGCATCAACAGATCTCATTCTGCTGGCAACAGATATGAATAGATCTCACAGAAAAAGCAGTGACTGCGATACAGTATTTTTAGGAGACAGTGAGACTCACATCTATTTGTGGAGAAAGCACAAAATACTGTACGAGGAATTCGCCGGGTACATTAAGAGACGGAGATGAGACAATCCTTTTTGTAGAGAGCAGAGATCAGGTGTGTTTTTGAAAAAAGATGAAGGTTCGGATGTATTGTTTGCAAAAGGTTTAGGAACAGATCTCACTTTCTGCTTTCACTGGGTTGTTGTGTTCAAGCCCGGCTGGATTAATGTAGAGCCCTGGGGGCTTGTGACCTCTGACCTGTGGGATCTTTAGCCCTTAGGTAAATAAGGCACTCGGGTTTAGGGTTTCAGGGCATGAATTTAACTTGTCGTTCATCAACTGCCTGTTAAAAAGTTCAAGAAATAGTGTTTGAAAACCACATAACATGCCAACAAATCAAAACACGCATCACTTTAACATCAAGACGAGAATACTTTCAACACGTTCACATTTTAAAATAGTTAAATGACTCATTGGGGAATTCTAAAAGTGGTGTGATAATTACGTGCACGTATGGACGATGCAGAACACAAATGCTGACTGTACGTGTTTTAAAAAGGTTGCAGTTATTAATATTTCATATGCAAGAGGCATGATGTAAGTCTCTCATGCCTGAGTGATACAGACCAGTGAATATTTGAATATGAAAAATATGGAAATATGGCAGTGTTTGAGAGCTCATGGAATACTAGTACTATAGCTCAATAAGAGATTTGAGCAGACCCCTAACCCTAAGTATTAAACTTTATTGCACTACAGACATGAATGATACCTCAAAATATGCAGAGGTGAGGTGCACTAGTATTTTTCTAAGTGATCAGACTTGTAATTTTTGTGCACTGGACAAAAAAATTAAAAGAAAAGAAAAAAAGAAACAGGTAAAAAGACGGACCCGAGACCAGAATGTCATAGAGACAAGCAACCACCCAGAGCAAACTAGCAACCTAATAGCAATATGCTAGAATAACCACTCAGATCACCTTAGCAACTGCATAGCAATGCCCTGGCAACTACCCAGATCACACTAAAAGCCATTCTGAACACCCTAGCAACTGCATAGCAACAGTCTAAAACTCTCTCAGAACACCTTAGCAACCACCCAGAAGCCCTAGCAACTGCATAGCAATGCTCTAAAACACACCCAGAACACCTAACTACTGCATAGCAATGCCCTGGCAACCACACAGAGCACACTAAAAAACATTCAGAACAAATTGACAACTGCATAGCAACCACCAGAACACCCTAGCAACTGCGTAGCAATGCACTATCACCACCCAGAACACCTTAGCAACCACCTACAAATTGTTGCCATCACATGTTAATTTGAAAATGTAAAAATCAGTAACTATAACTAAATTATAAGTTCACATAACTAATGTGCTCTTTTAACTTGGGCTAGTAAGCAACCACCTAGCAACCATCCATAAACCCTCACAACTGCATAGCAATGCACTATCACTCAGCACATCTTAGCAACCACCTAGCAACCACCCAAACATTGTGGCCATGGGTTTTGCATGGCAAGCACAACTCAAAACATTTTCTGAAAATTAATAATGACATTAATAATGTGCATTTTTGACCAGTAAGCAACCACCTAGCAACCACCTAAAACATCCTGGCAACTTCAAAGCAACGCTCTAAAAAAACACTCAGAACACCTTAACAACCACCTAATAATTTTGGCTATCACATGTTCATCTGAAAATTAAAAAAATCGATAACTATAATAATCTGCTTTTTTGACTTGGGCCAGTAAGCAACCACCTAGCAACCATTAAAAAACACTAGCACTAACACATGGCAATGCACTAACTCAGAACTACCAACCACCTAGAACATGTTAAAAAACACTCAGAATACACTGACAACCACCTAGCAACTACCCAGAACGCCATAGCAACTGCATAGCAACACTCTAAAAACGGTAAAAACACCTTAGCAACCACCCACACATTGTGGCCATCACATGTTCTTCTGAAAATTCCAAAATTGGTAACTATATAATATAAGTTAACATAAATAATGTGCTCTTTTATCTTGGGCCAGTAAGCAACCACCTAGCAACCATCCAGAAACACTTGCAACTGCATAGCAATGCTCAAAAACACTCTCAGAACACCTAAGCAACTGCATAGCAATGCCCTGACAACCCAAAACATGCTTAAAACCATTTAGAACATGCTGACAACCACCTAGCAAAAAATCGGTAACTGTAAATTGTAACTTCACATAAATAATGTTTAGATTTATAAATGTTATCTTCTGTCTGGCTGATATATGCCTAGTCTGATGTGTCTGATCTCTCCTCTCTCAGACGGGTACGGCACTGAAAGATCGGACTGCAGAGGGGCTCGTGGCCGCTACATCGCCTGTCTCACTGGAGTCTAAAGTGAGCAACGGTCAACAGGCGCTATTGCAACACCTCCTGCTGAAGGAGCAGAGACTGCAGAGACAGATGATCTCCCCTGGTGAGTGAAAGAAAGCAACGAATTAACCATTAATACTTGTCTTTTCCCTGAAGGCTCCTCTCATTAATAAACTGACCAATCAAATGATATTCAAATAACGCAGTGTAGGATTACCTTAGTTTGCTTACTCTTAAATTGACTGTTGCACTTGGCGGCTACAAACAAAACAAAACTCTTAAAAAACATTAATAATCTCACAGAAAGTGTTTTGGGGAAGACATACAGTATTTTCTGCTCTCTCTGTCCATTCACAGGTAGTGTTCCTGTGCAGTCTCCATCTCCTCTGGTGATGAAAGACCGTCCGGCAGTGAGCTCTCGCGCCAGATTACCGCGTCATCGGCCCCTGAACCGGACCCAGTCAGCTCCGCTGCCTCAGAGCACCCTGGCCCAGCTAGTGCTACAACAACAGCACCAGAACTTTGTGGAAAAACAGAAACAGTACCACCAGCAGGTTCACATCAGCCAGGTATCTTAAAGAAAACTCATTTACAAAAACTCTAAGTTAGCTGTAAATCTTTACATAAGGTTAATTTCAACAGCTTTTTCTAGCAGGACTTCAGTAGTTATTTTTTAAGAGTATGTCTGCAGTGTGTGAGTGTTTCATGAGACTGTGGCCTTGCAGTGTTTCTGTGTTGCTAATAGACATTTTTTATGGCTCTTTTCTCTCAAACGAGGCTGTTAAATTATCTGACTGAGGCCTCATTGGAACAGGAAGTGGGTTAATACAGGGACAGAAAGTGAGTAAATCCCAGCAGGCTGTTGTATTATCCTCTTCGTACCTCTCTATGTCTCTGTTTCTTTATTTTACATAATTTAGTTTAGATTTAAAGGGACGGTGCACATGAATAAATATTTCTGTAAATGTGCTAGTTTAGTCATTAGTCACACAAGTTTGAAACTTTGCACTGTACATATTATTGCAATCAGTAAAAATGTCAAACTCATCAAATAGCCATGTGTCATATGTTGTTGGAAAGGTCTCAAAGAGTAGAATACAACCAGCCTATTTGTTTTACTCACAGACAAAAATATAGCGAGTAATAGCTAAGTATATGTCTTTGATAATTATGTTGGTGTTGCTTATATGCCTCATTTTTGCCTATAACTTCACGAAACTAAACAGAACATAAAATACTTAGAGGAGGCGATTATCTTTCAAACAAGCCCATACACAAGGTAATCGGATGCATAGATCATTAGATAATCCACATGAAGCACAATGTTACATATGGCCACCAGGAGATGGCGCCAAGTACATGACACAGACTCAGTGATGACTCAAATGGCACAGAATGAAACTCGTTCTGTGAAATCTCATTACAATATGAAATGTGCTATAATCACTCAGAAAACCTTAGCAACTGCATAGCAACGCCCTAGCAACCACCCAGAGAAAGCTAAAAAAAATAACTAAACAGCAACAAAAACTACCACAGCACTTTCCTAAAAAACTGGTTGTCACTATGCACTGATCCATGAGGTCATTGTGTGCAACATCTAAAGCTTAATTTTGAGGTAATTTAATAACTTTTAAAATTTTGAACTTACAGATGTATATTGCTAATGAGAATTGCACAAATTAACACATTTATTTTTGAGGCAAAGATTTCACTGCTGCTATTTTTTGAGGGGTGGTATTATTTTACTTTTTACAGTAGGACTGCAGTCAGACCGGGTGGCCTGTTTTGGGGGTAAATATACTGGGAAGGGCAGAAGGGCAGACCATATGAGTTGCTGTTATTGCTTTATAAGACAAGATGTAAATGAGTGAAAAATCATGTTAATGTATCACTCCAAATTAATCATTTACTCACTCTTATCTTGTATGACTTCCGTGAAACACGAAAGAAGAAGTTAGGAAGAATGTACAAGCTGCGACGACTGACATTTGCAGTCATTATTCACTGATAATCATCCTCTCTGTCAAAGCTCTGAAATCTCATTTACAGACACGTTTTTAAAGGCATTACGTCATGATCGGTCACATGATGTGAGAACTAATGGTGTTTGGAATTGATTACATCAAGCATGGTGCTACTCATCCAAAAGTATTTTTTTTTTAAACATGAGTGCAAATTAGATTTGTTTTTTTTTCTCCCCTTTTCTCCCCAATTTGGAATTCCCAATTCCCAATGCGCTCTAAGTCCTCGTGGTGGCGTAGTGATTCGCCTCAATCCGGGTGGCGGAGGACGAATCTCAGATGCCTCCACGTCTGAGACCGTCAATCCGCGCATCTTATCACGTGGCTTGTTGAGCGCATTACTGTGGAGACGTAGCGCGTGTGGAGGCTTCATGCTATTTTCTCGCAGCATCCACGCACAACTCACCACACGCCCCACAGAGAGCGAAAACCACATTATAGCGACCATGAGGAGGTTACCCCATGTGACTCGACCCTCCCTAGCAACCGGGCCAATTTGGTTGCTTAGGAGACCTGGCTGGAGTCACTCAGCACGCCCTGGATTCGAACTCGCGACTCCAGGGGTGGTAGTTAGTGTCTTTACTCGCTGAACTACCCAGGCCCCCAAATTAGATTTGTTAGCTCCCATTATAAACTAAGGTGACAACCGCATGAATACGTTTTCATTTGAAAAAGCATTGATTTCGCTATGTAAACGTCTTGAACTTGAATGCTGTTTTCCTTCACTGAAAACACAGCGTTTTGAAAATGCTCTCCATTACAGCATACTTTGGAAACCGGTGATGTTAGGAAACTGAACATTTCGTTTTCAAGTGTGGATGTTTACTAGTGGATCATCTCACACTTTTGCGTTCTCTTTCCGTAGGTTCTGTCTCAATCCATCGAGCAGCTGAGGAACCCCGGCACACATCTGGAGGAGGAAGAGGAAGAGGAAGAGGGATCTTCAGCAGACCACAGAGAGTGGGAGATCACATCGCCCCCTGCTGTAGTCATCCGGAGCCGCAGTTTCCCAAACTCCACCTGCATTACTGCATGCAATGAGCCAAGTGCCTCCCATGCCAAAGTGGTCAGACTGAAACAAGAGCCTCAGGAGGAAGAGAGAGAGAGCGAGAGAGGAAGAGATACAGGTGAAAAAGACAAGAGGAATTCAGCTCAGTTCAAACGAAGAGATGCTGAACAATGCCTTGAAAATATGACTGAAACTGATGTGTGAAAGAATGAAAGAAAGAAAAGAATGAAAAGAAAAGAAAAGAAATAGAAAGAAAGAAAGACAGGCGGTGAATTTATATATGTATATATATGGTGGTGTAATCCATCATGTACACATTTTCATGAGATTCACCCAAAGAGAAAGATTAAAGTAAGAATTAGAAAAAGAAAGACACAAAGTAAAGTTGAATACTCAAAGGAGGGAGAAAGTTTGCAGGTTTGAGAGTGAAAGTACACCTTTCTTTGTTGGCGTCTCTGTCTCGTGTCCCTCCTTCACCATCTTCGGGAGTTCGCCCTGTCAGTGTGACACTGTATGTGACCTCTGACATCTGTCTGTGCTGTGATCTTCCTCCTCTGGTTGTTGTTGTTGTGTTTGAAGCTATATAAAGAAAAGCAATGAGCACAGATTTTCATTACACCCCCCACAGTCCACAAACAGTAGCACACCAGCTGTTTTTCCTGTGAAAGGTCATGTGACTAAAGGAAGTGTGGCTAGTGAGCATTTCTGTTGTCTGAAGGGTGACGTGCAAAAAAAGATCACAAAATCACAACTGAAATTGTTTACCATCAATCTAGATGGATTTAAACATCCTGACGGGACGCAACGCAACAGGTTTCCAATGCCAAGCTAAAATACTGCCACCAAAAATTAAATCACAGCGAATCAAAACATATTTAATGTTTAATATTAAATTCTTTAATATTAAATATTAAAGTCATTACCCTTAGTTAATATAATGGTTTTAACTCAACTTAAATAGGTTCGTCAAACTCAATTTACTAAAGTTTATTCAATACTTTTTCTTATGTTGGTCCAACTTAATTTATTTTATTATATGCCAGGTGAGAAATGCATAAAATAACACTTAATTTCAACACTTCCTTAAAACTTCATTTTAATTAAGTAAATTGAACAAGCAGCAAAAAAATAAATAAATACAAAATATTTTTTAATGGTGGTAAATGTGTTAAAGGAATAACGTACATTTTGAGTTATAACTGAAACCAATTTCATGCCCTCAAAAGACTTAGAATATGATTCTGGAGTCACATGGATCTTTTTTTTTAAAGTGAGGCACTATCCATGGCAAATTTATATTTTTATATAAAGAAAGTCATACAGTTCATGAGGGTGAGTAAATTATGACAGATTGTTTTTCTTCACATTTTTGGGTGAACTATTCCTTTAAATGAAGCTGAGAGTACTGCACTCTTATTGGCGTCCAAAAGCATAATCAAATTAGACAAAATATTCAATAAATAAACATGCAAGAAACAGGGAATATGTCAAACGTTGTAAATGAGGGGCGTTCCTTATGAATTCTGCAGGCGCAGGTTACTTGGGGATGAATGTAGAATTTTTTTTAGTGATTGCTATGCCCCTGCTAGTTTGTTAATGTGATGGGAATCTGTGTTTGTAACAGTCCGGACAGTCTAGACTGAAATCGTGGATGATTTAATTACAGCAATTATTTGTGGATGAGAACAAATTATGTTTCAATGTGTCTTATGTCTTCCTTGGTGTTTGATTCTTTTTAAAGAACAATATAAAAATAATCGGTGTGAATTTACCACGTTGCCGTCATTAAAAGAAGAACGTTTTTAGAACACTGTTGTCTAAAATCTTGATATTTAATGTAAAAAGTTGCATCCAGATTTCAAGAGCTCAATTCACAATGATGCCAGCACAAATCCTCGTTAAGATGTATAAAGTTTTGTGAATTTGCAATATCATTTTGTGATCATACACTGTGCAAAAGGCATATGAGATATCACATTTGATGTACAGAGCAGCATACAACATGTTTCATAAAGATGTTTAGCAACACACACTGCTACATGATGAATAAGACAAAAATTGTGTTTAATGACTTTCACTAATCACTAATTTTCTTAATCATGTGGCCACAAAAGTTTTTACCTCACTGCTATGTAAATAGAGTTAATTATTCACTGTTGCGATAGAGATTGAATCAATAACTGCATGAAAAACCTTGGGTCAAAGGTCATGTTTATGTTGACTTAGTTTTAAAATAAAAGTTGTTTCAAAAAACTTGGCAGTCTTATTGCTTTATTGACATTTTGCGGGTATTTTTGAGGGGTTTAAAGGTAATTTTGAGTAAACAGGACAGTGTTTTTTCTCTAGAGACTGTCGGTGGGGTTGACCTCTCTGTCTTTCCTCTGCCACCCTGGACATTTTTCCCACACTGTTGAGGGAACGTTACATTAACCTCCTGTGCATCGGCAAAGCGCAGGGATCAGGTTAACCCTTTGAAGTGTGCTTAAGAGAATCTGTGATCTTCTGGCTCAGATATTCAACCAACAGATCAGAGATCAGTAGAACCATCTCACTGTATGGACCCTATGGATACTTCACATTTTTAAACTCACAAGCTTTCCATTAAGACAGAACATGTTGTGAACGGCACATCTAAACGTTCATTTTAACATCAAAATCTGCGAATGAGTTATCTCACGTTCCAGAGGTACACAATTTTAGCCACTGAACAGGCCACTTTCAACAAATATTGGGCTGCAAATATACTGTATAAGCCATTCAGAAATTCATGTCAATTTTTTTAGTTAAACTTTTCACTAAAATTGTTGAACAATTGAAATTGTTGATAGAAAATAATGCAAAATAGAAGCCTTTTCACACTTTTTGATTTTTGGACCCTATTTTATATACAATTTCAGCCCTATATGTCAGCTCAAGTTTCAAGAACTTTATCATTTTTAAATAGTAAAGGGTGGGTGAAAAATAACTAGATTGAGAAACTTAGAAAATTGTTTTTTTTATTTATTTTTTTATTTTTTTATTATGCTGATGTACAAGTAGGGTCTTTTCATATGTGGCTACATTATTTCAAATAATTTGTGTAATCTTTTTTCTTTAAGAAGTTTAACCTTTTAAGCTTGGATGGGCCTGCCATAAAAAAAAATACTGTCAAAATATTAATGTAAGGATTACCTGGGCGACCACCAGGGGTCACTATGTACGTTTATTGTTCATTTCGTGTCTTTTGTTTGTTTATGGGTTTTGTATTTCTTTTTCATGGTCTTTGTTCATTGGTCCTTGTGTTTATTAGTGTCAGATGTCCCTTCTTTCATCATTAGTCTCTTTGTATTTAATCCCTGTGTTTTCCTCTGTTCACTGTCGGTTCTTGTTCTGTTTATTTCAGACTAATGTAGCTATGTGTTCAAGTTTTGCAGTTTGTCTGGTGTTTTGCAATATTCTCCAGTGTGTTGTGAATACTTTAATTTTTTTATTAAATAACTGCATTTGGATCCAGCCTTCTTCAGCCTGCTATTGTTACAGAACAATCAACCAAAGAAATGGGTCCAGCAGTGGAACTAATACATCTGAAGCAGAAGGGTGAAACAATTGAAGAGTTCACTAAGCTTTTTTGTGCCCTCGCAGATTATGTAAACTAGGGAGAGCTTGTGTTAAAGGACCTATTTCGATTTGGGCTCAATGAGTCCATCAATCATGGATGCCAGGAGGCAGCTTTAACTGTACTTTGGAACAATACATAGAATATGCCTTACTGCTAAGTTCCTCCCTCTACATAGTGGGGTACTGCTCCAGTCCCCATGCGACTCTCAAGGCTTCCTCCTCAGAGATTCCCATAACGGAGGTCCAGTGGTCCCCAACTCGGTGGTCCAGCTGACCACACCTGCCATGGTCAACGAGCCAGCGCACACACATGCCACGGTCAACGAGCCAGCGCCTGAAGCCTCGCCCGTCCCAGACCCAGTGCCTGAAGCCTCGCCCATCCCTGAGCCAGCGCCTGAAGCCTCACCCGTCCCAGAGCCAGCGCCCGAAGCCTAGTCCATCCCAGTGCCAGCGTCCTCGGCTACAGAGGCCGTTCCCACAGCAGTGCTCACGGTCATCCGGAAGAGGAGGAGGAGAAGGGCTCCTGCTTCCCAGTTGCTGCCAGTGCTCACGGCCACAGAGGCTGTTCCCCTGTCACTGCCTGTGCTCACAGCCACAGAGGCTGTTCCCCTGTCACTGCCAGTGTTTACGGCCACGGAGGTCATTCCCCTATCGCTGCCAGTACTCACAGCCATGGAGGTCATTCCCCTGCCGGCACTCATGGCCACAGAGGTCATTCCCCTGCTGTTGCCAGTGCTCACGGCCACAGAGGCTGTTCTCCAGTCACTGCCGGCACTCCCGGCCACGGAGGCCATCGACGAGCCTGTCCCCGTTCCCTGAGACCATCGACGAGCCTGTCCCCATTCCCTGAGGCCGTTGACGAGTCTGTCCCTGTTTCCTGAGGTCGTCGACCAGTCTGTTGCTCAGTCCAATGGCCAGCACCTGTCTGACACAAGCTACCAGTCTGTTTAGTGCCCAGCGGCCGCCCACTTCCAGTATGACACCTGTCCAGTGGCCACCGCCCAGTCTGCTGATCCCTGTCCAGCGGCTCCACCCTTTGAGTCTTCCATGGCGAGCCTGTCCAGTCTCCAGCGGCCATCGACCAGTCTGTTGCTCAGTCCAGTGGCCAGCACCTGTTAGACACAAACTACCAGTCTGTAGTTCGAATCCCCTAGTGCCATACTCTCTGACTCCCCTAGTGCCATGTTCTCGGAGTCCCCAGCCGCTCTGAACTCTGAACCCTTTGAGTCCCATGTTGACTTGACCTCTGAGCCCTCAGAATCCCCAGATGCCATAACCTCTGAGCCCTTGCCTCCTATAGCTCCATCTACTGTGGCTTCGCCTCCTTCGGCTCAGTCCTCTGAGTTTCTGCCTCTTGCGGCTCCTCCTCCTGGGTCTCCTGTGTCTTTGCCCTCTGAGCCTCCACCTCTTGCGGCTCCTTCTCCTGGACCTCCTGTGGCTCTGCCCCCTGTGTCTCTGCCCCCTGGGACTCCATGCCCTGAGACTCCTGCGGCTCCTCCCCCTGAGCTTCCGCCTCCTGCGGCTCTGCCCCCTGAGCCTCCGCCTCCTGCAGCTCTGCCCCCTGGGATTCCGCCTCCTGTGGCTCCGCCCCCTGAGCTTCCGCCTCCTGGTCCACCCAGGAACTATTTTTATTTTTATGTGTTAAGGAGCTTCAGGAGCCATTCCTTAGTAGGGGGCTCTGTAAGGATTACCTGGGCAACCACCAGGGGTCGCTAGGTATGTTTATTGTTCATTTCATGTCTTTTGTTTGTTTATGGGTTTTGTAGTTCTTTTCATGGTCTTTGTTCATTGGTCCTTGTGTTCAATAGTGTCAGGTGTCCCTCATTTCATCATTAGTCTCTGTGTTTTTAATCCCTGTGTTTTCCTCTGTTCACTGTTGGTTCTTGTTCTGTTTATTTCAGACTGCAATATAGATATGTGTTCAAGTTTTGCATTTTCTCCGGCGTTTTGTTATTTATTCTTCAGTGTTTTGTGAGTCTTTGAGTTTTTTCATTAAATAACTGCATTTGGATCCAGCCTTCTTCAGCCTGCTATTGTAACAGTTAATAACTACAGTCTTGTCCAACACAAAACAGGGATCGTTTGAAAGCTTAGAAGTTGTACTTTTCAATTTATGCAGGCATTATTACCAAAACCGAACAAGTGTTTTGAAGTTTGCAGACAAATCAGAAGTGTTCCGTTTTGATAATTTATTAAAAAAAATTGCACTGTAAATATTATTGCAATTAATTTTGGTACAATCAATTTAAAAGTATGTCATTTACAGCCATTTACCCGACTGTACAGTTGAAAGAAACCTACCTTAATAATTTTATCCATGACGGTTTCTTTTTTTTTGTTATTAGCATTTTTATTGATTCCATTCATAAAACAATACACACAACATAAAATACGGAATCAGATATACAGGTGCATCTCAATAAATTAGAATGTCGTGGAAAAGTTCATTTATTTCAGTAATTCAACTCAAATTGTGAAACTCGTGTATTAAATAAATTCAGTGCACACAGACTGAAGTAGTTTAAGTCTTTGGTTCTTTTAATTGTGATGATTTTGGCTCACATTTAACAAAAACCCACCAATTCACTATCTCAAATTAGAATACATCATAAGACCAATAAAAAAAACATTTTTAGTGAATTGTTGGCCTTCTGGAAAGTATGTTCATTTACGGTATATGTACTCAATACTTGGTAGGGGCTCCTTTTGCTTTAATTACTGCCTCAATTCGGCGTGGCATGGAGGTGATCAGTTCGTGGCACTGCTGAGGTGGTATGGAAGCCCAGGTTTCTTTGACAGTGGCCTCCAGCTCATCTGCATTTTTTGGTCTCTTGTTTCTCATTTTCCTCTTGACAATACCCCATAGATTCTCTATGGAGTTCAGGTCTGGTGAGTTTGCTGGCCAGTCAAGCACACCAACACCATGGTAATTTAACCAACTTTTGGTTCTTTTGTCAGTGTGGGCAGGTGCCAAATCCTGCTGGAAAATGAAATCAGCATCTTTAAAAAGCTGGTCAGCAGAAGGAAGCCTGAAGTGCTCCAAAATTTCTTGGTAAATGGGTGCAGTGACTTTGGTTTTCAAAAAACACAATGGACCAACACCAGCAGATGACATTGCACCCCAAATCATCACAGACTGTGGAAACTTAACACTAGACTTCAAGCAACTTGGGCTATGAGCTTCTCCACCCTTCCTCCAGACTCTAGGACCTTGGTTTCCAAATGAAATACAAAACTTGCTCTCATCTGAAAAGAGGACTTTGGACCACTGGGCAACAGTCCAGTTCTTCTTCTCCTTAGCCCAGGTAAGACGCCTCTGACATTGTCTGTGGTTCAGGAGTGACTTAACAAGAGGAATACGACAACTGTAGCCAAATTCCTTGACATGTCTGTGTGTGGTGGCTCTTGATGCCTTGACCCCAGCCTCAGTCCATTCCTTGTGAAGTTCACCCAAATTCTTGAATCGATTTTGCTTGACAATCGTAAGGCTGCGGTTCTCTCGGTTGGTTGTGCATCTTTTTCTTCCACATTTTTTCCTTCCACTCAACTTTCTGTTAACATGCTTGGATACAGCACTCTGTGAACAGCCAGCTTCTTTGGCAATGAATGTTTGTGGCTTACCCTCCTTGTGATGGGTGTCAATGATTGTCTTCTGGACAACTGTCAGATCAGCAGTCTTCCCCATGATTGTGTAGCCTAGTGAACCAAACTGAGAGACCATTTTGAAGGCTCAGGAAACCTTTGCAGGTGTTTTGAGTTGATTAGCTGATTGGCATGTCACCATATTCTAATTTTTTGAGATAGTGAATTGGTGAGTTTTTGTTAAATGTGAGCCAAAATCATCACAATTAAAAGAACCAAAGACTTAAACTACTTCAGTCTGTGTGCATTGAATTTATTTAATACACGAGTTTCACAATTTGAGTTGAATTACTGAAATAAATGAACTTTCCACGACATTCTAATTTATTGAGATGCACCTGTATATAAATTAAATCTTTCCCCCCCCGAACATCCCCCCATCCGACACAAACACACATTACAGTGGTCTCTTACAATTATAGCAAAAATTAGAAATTTTTGCCTGGCTGAAAAGCCGTTATTGGACAGTACGCTGTCAAAGCCAAAGCTTCAGATTTAGGCCAATTGACTTTGTATCCAGAGAACTTGGAAAAGGAATTAATAATTCTGTGGAGACAAGGCATAGGGTCAGAGACGAATAAAAAAATATCATCTGCGTATAGCAAAAGCTTATGTGCCATACCTCCCGCAATCATCCCTGGAAAATCATCCTCCTTTCTTATCATGGCTACTAATGGTTCCAGAGCAAGACAGAACAATAATGGGGAAAGAGGGCAACCCTGCCGGGTGCCCCTATTCAGAGTAAAATAATCTGAAATTAGTCCATTTGTTTGTACCACCGTTACAGGGTGTCTATAAAGTAGCTTAATCCAACCAATAAAAGTACTCCCGAACCCATACATTTCCAAAATCTTAAAAAGATAATCCCATTCTACCATATCAAATGCCTTTTCGGTGTCAAGTGAGATGGCAGCGACTGGAGATTGTTCATTTGCTACTGACCACATGATATTGATGAGACGCCTAATATTATCAGAAGAGCTACAGCCTCGAATAAAGCCCACCTGATCTATATGTATAAGAGATGTCATAACTTAATCGATTAGCCAGAATTTTTGACAAAATTTTTACATCTAACTGGATCAGGTAAATTGGACGGTAACTCTTACACTCGCTTGGATCTTTGTCCTTTTTAAGAATCAGACTGATCCGGGCTTGTGTCATGGTTGGCGGGAGCTTTCCATTCTTTAACAATTCAGTATAAACTTCTAGCAAAAGTGGAGCCAGTTCTGTAGCATAAGATTTGAAAAACTCAGCGGCAAAGCCGCCAGGCCCCGGAGCCTTGCCTGCAGGTAAGGCCTTAATAACTTCGCCAAGCTCCTCAAAGTTTATCTCAGAATCAAGAGAATTTTTTTGCTCAGTCGTCAGTTTAGGGAGATCTAATGGTTCCACAAAGTTTCTAATATCTTCATCAGTAGATGAAGATGTGGAACTATAGAGATCAGAGTAGAATTCTTTAAAAGCATTATTAATATCAATGGCTGAGGTAAATATTTCACCACCAGCAGATTTCACTGAGGGAATAGTAGAAAAAGACATTCTCTGCTTTATATATCTAGCCAAAAGTTTTCCTGCTTTGTCCCCCAAATCAAAGTATGACTGTCTTGCCCTGAATAGCCAAAACTCCACTTTCCACGACAAAATAGTATTATATCTGTATTTCAATCGGGTCAGTTCTCTGAGGCCATCAGATGACAAATGGCACTTCAGCTCTGCCTCTGCATTTTTAATATTTCCTTCCAACTCCACAAGTTCTTGTGCTTTGGATTTTTTGGTGAATGAGGCATACTGTATGATCCGACCCCTAAGAACCGCCTTAAGTGCCTCCCAAGCCACGCCCACAGAGGATACTGAGGACCAGTTGGTCTCCATATAAATATTGATTTCAGTCTTTAACATTTGTTGGAAATCAGGATTTTGCAAAAGGGACACATAAGGCACCTGCTATATGATTTCTTTTTCTCTGTATATGGCAACACCAATTGAGCAATCAACAACAGATGAAATGAGGGATTTGGATATAAATGTTTTTTTTTTTTGTTTTTTTTTTTTTAAATCTATTCTAGAATAAATCTTATGGACTGATGAAAAAATGTATAGTCCCTACCAGATGGGTTCAAAAGTCTCCAAATATCTGTAAGACCAAGATTTTTACACATCCTGTGAAGCATCAATGTTGATCTAGGGGGCTTGCACACTTTTGCTTCACTATGATCAAGGACTGAGTCCATCAAAAGATTAAAGTCTCCTCCCAATATTATATCATGAGGGGTGCCAGCGGTTTGCAGCATCCCTTCAAGATCTATAAAAAAGCCCTGATCATCAGCATTAGGTGCGTAAATATTAGACAAAATCAACCTTTGACCTTGAATTTCAGCTAAAACAATAATGACTCTCCCTAATTTATCTTTAGTCTGTTTGAGACATTTGAATTGTAGATGTTTATTAATCAATATAATGACTCCCTTACTCTTACTTGAGCCAGCACTAAAAAAACATGTCCACCCCATATCTTCCCATATTTTTCAGCTTCCTGCAGGGAAAGATGTGTTTCTTGAAGAAACACTATATCATATTTCTTACGTTTAAGAAAAGTAATAACCTTCCTTCTTTTTATGGGGTGCCCCAACCCATTTACATTCCATGTGGAGAAAGATAGTACACTCATATTAACATTTGACATTTTGATATAGTAGAAAAAATAAATTGTGTGTCAAAAACAAATTTGTGAGGCAAAATTACATAACAGAAAATACTTTGTAAAATAAACCCCAGCCAATAGGAAGAATGAACACAAAGGACGTGTAGATTCATTCACAGAACTGTCTCAAAGGTGTGATCTTCCACAAAACAAATTCCAGCTGATATAAAACCGTTCAGATTCCTCGGACAGACAAACGAATGTTCAGTGAACCGGCTCTTATGAGTTCAGCAGATGACGTAATCATTCCAATGTTCTGTAAAAATACTCAACAAAACAAACTCCAGCCAGCAGGAGGAATAAGCACGAAGAACGAACAGATTAATCCACAGCTGTTCCAAAGGAGTGTTATTCAATAGAACAAGCTCCAGCCGCTAGGCGGAACCAATACAAAAAGAAACAAAACCGGCATCCCGGTTCCCCGGATGGTCGAGTCATTTCACTCGGAGGCCGCATAAATGTAAATACCATGACTTACACAATCTGTCAACTTTATAAAAGACATCCTTTGTGTGAGCATGTAGATATTTTGCGGTCATCCGTATTGTCCACTCTCAAACTGGCCGGGAACTTCAATGCAAATGTAATCTTTTGTCAATGCAAAAGTTTCTTTAAGGAAAAGTGTTATTCACAAAACAAATTCCAGCCGCTCGATGGAACCAACTCAAAAAGAAAAAAGAAACCAAAATGACGCCCAACTTCCTCAAAATCAGAGTAAGTACAGCGAGTCGACCCACTCACATGAGAAACACCCAATGGTTTACTCACCCATTGATTCAATAAAAGACATTGCCCGGTTGGGACATGTAAATACTTTGCGACCGTCCTTTGTTTCTATTCTCAGTTTGGCTGGAAACATCAGAGCAAAAGTGATCCAGACAATCGATTCGTCTCTCAACATCAGTCACTCTTGTAACTAACTCAGAGAATTTTATTTCCATCGCCATAATCGATCGACGTATTACAGCGAGATCCTCCAAGTCAGCAAGAACCTTCGTCAATATCACCGACATGTTGGACAACTGACGCTGGATCTCATCTCCCGCCGTGCCATCCAAATCGAGTCCCCGGTTTGTAGGCCTGTCGGGGCTTTCATCCTGAACACGTAAGTGTCTTTTAATGTCTCCAGAGCCCGAGGATTTTGACTTCTTTGCCATGTTTTGCCTCAAAGAGCAAATGTGTAACTGGGTGTATCAAATTTCACCAGATTATAACATGAAAATAATTACAAATTTAGCAAAGTGCGCAGAGCTCGTCGCTCACACGTCTGCTTCTTGCATGGTGTCACGTGACCTCCCTTTTTATTTTTCTTTAAATAAACAAGGGGCGAGACAAAATAAATGTATGTGGTAATCAACATTTTACCACAAATGCTGTCAATTAAGCTTAACTTGACTTGAACCAAAAATATTTTATATTTTGTACGATGATTAGTGAACTTTAACATTGTCAGTTAGAATGATAATGCATTAGATGTGAAATTAAAAGCACATTATACAATTTTCACACAACTTTTGGGGGATGATTATGTGTATATAAGTGTAAATTCATAACTAGGCATGATGCAGGACACAAATTAAAGGCTGCTGAGTTGCTCCTAATCTATGGTTTGTGCGCTCTGTCTATTATCTAGAAAAAGGATCCATAAAAATCTAGAAAGGTCATTCATCTTTCATTAAATTAATATTTATTTCCCAGGCAGTTATGCAAGAAGGAGCACGTGCCCCAAGAGATCGGCAGCTCTTCCTGCGGCTGTAAACCGACCCCTTCCTTTGGTTTGCTATCCTTTGGAACCTCTTTTCTCAAACAGGCCAGTTACTCTAGTTCACTTGCTTTCTGGGAAATAATGTGGTCAGACCTCAATTTTACATCAGCTCTCTATTTTCAGCAAGTAGCCATTTGGTTCTCCACAAATAAGGGCAAACATTATTCATAAATAGATTAGGAAATGCTTCAAAATGGAGAAATTATTCCATCCCCCCTTATTATGCAGTGTTTCACCTTCATGCAAAAGTATGCCATTCATCTTAGGGGCTCACTGGGGTTTCTCACCTGCACCCCGCAGCCAGCTGTAAAAGCAAACTCTAATGCTGCATTGAAATCCGCAGTTTAAACACTACTTTGCTACTTTTGTTTGCAGTTATTCTTACTTGGTGTGAGGTGCCGTTACTATAATACTGAAATGTTTAATAGTGGGTTTCCTGTTGAGGAACTACACTACCCATAATCCTGAAGAGAAAGATTCACCAATCAGAGAGTCGTTGCAAACAAAGTATGCCAAAAGAGCTCTGCAGTGACCGCCCACTTCCATGATGCACTGTGAATGATGCAATCGAGTAGCTCTCCCTACACTCTCAAACTACTTACATATTTGAATATATCGGAATAGTTTGCAATGAAGTTAAACAAATATGTTGTTCTATACTTATAATCAACAACTTTAAATAAATAGTTATTTATTTACTTATTTTTCATTGGTTTTTATTTGATTACAGGTATGTCATTCACAAAGTTTCATGGGATTGTAGTTTATTCCCTCATAAAAGACGGTGATTACAAACCTTATAGAATGAACATTAGTATAGCAAAATGTTTGCAAACTGAGTTTTATGTGCTGCCCACCACAGTTTCCTGGTGAAATTAACACTAGAGGCGCTACAACAACTGTGTGTTTTATTCACTTTCACAAAAATCATAACTTCAACGGCCAATTACAACTTTATAAACACTTATTTTTTGCTCTATTACTCACACACTGCTATTATATGATATCAAAACACTTTTTCATTTGAAATATTATACATTTTAATGATTGTATTACAGACCCACCTACATTTACACACTTATTCCAATGACATTAGCTTCCGTGGTTGCTCTCTTGATAGAGTGTTGGACTTTGGACTCGGAAGACAGAGGCTCAAGCCCAGTCAAACACGCAAGCTAACAGGTGAGATGAAAGTGTGATTGAAGTGACTTGAGATGACTTGGCTGCTTCAGAAAATTAGCTTTTTATGTTGAATTTGCTTTTATGACACTTTCGATTAGGTTTATGTTTTAGTTTAGGGAAAGGATGTCTGTTTTGTTCACTTCTCATTTGCTTTTAAGATACTATTGGTTAGGTTAGGTTAAAGTTTTTTGTTAGTGGTATGTTTTACTCATTAAACCTTTATCTGACATGCACCTTAAAAACCTTGCCTGAAAATGACACCAATTCACTTGCTTTTGTCGCCCCTCGCTGGACATTTCACTGGGAAACTGCGGCAAACCGTGTAACACCGTGTCCTAACCAGATGCGACGCAATGCCGCGACACGCGATAAAATGTATGTTTTTCAGTGTTAATCAGAGTTTTTGTCCTAACCAACCGCAACACACGATGAGCGACAGGGCTTTCTATTTTTGGAATGATTTCTATTTCTGTGACATCGCGCCAGGCAGCGCAGTCAACAAATGGGTCTAAAATTATTCTTTTAACAGTATATTAAAGCCGCATCTCACTAGCCGGTTCAGAACAACTTGATTTGAGGGAATGTTGTGCTTGAGGTCTCGTTCTCTTCAGCCAGAGCTCTGTCTCACACACACACACACACACACACACACACACACACACACACACACACACACCAGTTCACAATGGCAGAGGGGAGACATACCAGCTTATTCTGACTTTCTCTCTGCTTCCCTCTCACGTGGAGATCGGCGAAATAACAACAGGAGTAACACTTGAACATAAACAATCGTAACAGACTAAATAAGGATGCGATTCATAATGTAACTTTGCCCTGTGTATGTGTGTGAAACAGTGTGACTGTGTATTTATCCCCTTGGGGGTTGCCGTAGAAAGTGTTATTGAGCTTATGTGAAAAAATTAGTTGCGTTCAATAAACAGACTGTTCCATCTGTAATTGCTCTGTTTTCTACATTTTATTGTTAATTATCCTCATTTTAGTGTATTAATATCACAGTGTCACGTCGCGTCTGGTGTGGACAGACAGATAGCTTGCTGCTGGAAACTTATTGCGTCTTGTCTGGTTAGGACGAGGTGTAATGAAGCATGTAATTTTGTTTTGCAAAAATGTTGCCACAGTCACGTAATTTTCATAAGATCATGCTGTTACAGTAAGTACACACTCTAGTACCTTTGTCTTTATGTCTGATTTTCAAATACTTTTTTTGCTTCAAATCAAAGTTTGTAATGTGCTTAGAACTCTTTTATGAAGAATTTAATGAAATTCCTACGTACAAACATTATGGGAAAAATAGTTACGGAAACAAGAAGTGGGTGGGCTCTGTTGCACTCTGTTGTTGTATAATTGTGTTAGATAAACCTGGCCCTAAAAGGCACATTAAAACAAATCAAACTGATTGGTCACAGTTCATGTCACTCAGACCGACCTTTACATTCTAAGTCAGCGGTTCTTGGTCAGAATAAGCTAAAAATGTGGACAAGACTTTAGTGAAAATCTGGCTACACGAGAATAGCTGGCCAAAACTTTGGAACCATTTCCACCTGTTGGACTTCAGCTCTGGGGATAATAGTTTATTATTATTATTCACTTTTTAGCCACATGTATGACATGCTAGTCAAGACTAAGAAGCTTCATGGGTCTCCAATCTCATTTTTCAAATGGGGAATCAATTATAGATGTTTGTCTATTTTATGACTTATTACTTGAAAGAAATATCCCAAACATTACATTTTCTTTTTTTGTTGTTGTTGTTATTGATAGAAATCCTGTAATGTGAGTATATGTGTAATTTGCATGCAAAAGTGTTTGCCAGTGTGTGTATGTTTGTTTGTCCATGTAAGAGGGGGGGAGAGAGAGAGAGTGTGTGTGTGTGTGTGTGGTCGTAGTTATGGAAAAGAAGTTTCCTGTCATTTAGTTTAATGATGTAGCTCATGCACACAGATAAACTCTGGCATAGAAACAAAAACAATGTAACTCACCATGAAGAGTGTCCAAGGTCTTCAGTTTACAGGAATATTCCAGGTTAAATACAACTTATTATGCATGGGCAGCATCTGTGACATACTGTCGAAATCCTGTTTCAATGAAATAGGCCAAGTATATTCCAAAAATGGGCCCCATTCACTTCCATTTTAAGTGCCTCACAGTAACTTTTCTTTCTTTCTTTTTTTTTTTTTTTAAAGTCAAAATGTATTTTTGTGGTAATCAACATTATAACACAAATGCTGTCGATTGAGCTTAACTTGTATTGAACCTGGAATATTCCTTCCTTTAAATGTGTTACATGCCATTTCATGTTGACTTAAAAGTTGAAGTGTGTAATTTGTGCACCACTAGCATCACCAAAAAGAATTAAGAACAAATAATGACTGTTTCCAAGAACAGGTTTCTCGAACGCTACCCCCATCTGCCATTGTTTGGAAAAAACGTACCTTTTAGTTGTATTGGGCCCCGAAAATTCCTATAACTAGGAGCATTAAAACTAGTCTGGGAGACATTAAAATTGAGAAAATGCAAACTTGAAACCCTTTACATATTTTGGGTTGTTTATGAACTATGAAACAAAATAAGTCACCAGAAAATTATTTTACAACACAGTTTTCAATCTTGTACATACATAGATAACTCAAAGGGAGTGTTAAAATAAAAGAAGACAAATTGAAAACTGAATATCCATGTTGTTTGTAGAACAGTTAGACACATGAACCATAAACATACAGGTTTATGGAGACCGTACCACCTCCACCAGGCAAATAATCATGACAAACTGTTCGTGTTCACTTTACATGCACATCACAACTATCCCAGTTAATCTTGAAATGCCACGGCGCCTGGTCATTAACCAAACAAAACATTTATCTCTGTTATTGCTATGGCACTGAGAGCATGGTCAGGTCGCAGGACAAGTTTATAATTCCCTTCCTTTACTGAAGACAAGCGAAAGCAAAGAAAAATAACCCAGAAGGAAGCACATTCTTTGACTATGAGCTGTTCCGCAGAGAGACCCTGGTGTGAAATATATTAAATTTGTGTTGTGTGTAAAATATGTGACACCAACAGCTTCACAAAGCTCAAAGACTCACCTTGCACAGTGCTGGGATGCAGCATTAAGAATAACGGCTATAAAAAAAGCATAAAATGCATAAAGCTATTTGCTTTTATGCTCTGAAATGGAGCTGCACTGCTCAAATGAGGTCACATTGAGAATTATGTGGCCTTGGAGGGAATAATGTAAAAAAACAATTCCTAGACCACAACCAGGGAAAATATGTTTAAGGTTGATGCAGCCCAATGGTGATTCATTAAATATTTGAAGGGATTTCAATTTTTTTTATGACAAACAAAGACATCTTATGTAGAACAGTGGAGTCGCAGGTCTGTTCTGATAGGACAGGAGGGAAAAACAATGCTAAATGCAAATAATACAATGCAACTAACCATAGAGTCATACATAGATAAGATAGCAAAAATACATAGGCTTTTAAAACTTCTAAAAAGAAGGAAAAAATGAGCCCCATATTTTTAGTTGTTGACATCAAAGGCTGTACATCTGATCAAATCCGATTTTTTTTTTTTCTTCAAATTCACTTGTCACTGGCAATATGTCAAATACTAATACAAAATGTAGCCCAGTGTTTATTCCATGCTGCTGTTTATGCATTATACATTTTATGGAAAGTGATCCAAAAAAATTGTGAAAAAAATATAGTGCTGTCAGTCGATTACATATTTTAATCGCGATTAATCGCAGTTTTTTGTCGCAGATTTTGAAAGTGCTGAGATTTGACACTATATATACTTATTTTCTTGTCAAAATGCATTTATTTCCATCTTAGGAAAGAATACAAAACAATATGTAACAATATAATGCAGTATTAATATTTTCCAAACAAAGCTTTCACAGTATAAAGATAAAAATGTACTAAAATATCAAGTAGCATTAAATGTTTCCCAGAGACTAATTGGGAGAACCTGTCTCCACATCATTGCAATGGGCATTAAATCTCTTACACTGTCATCCTCCACAATATTAATCTGCTGGTAGACTGTGGCTATCCGCTTTGTTACAGCAATCGTGAAGCCGTGTTCATGATTCGCGTCAGGGCGTCAACGTCTTACATAGGCTGAAAAATACTTGATTTCCATCACAAGTCCCATCTAAGCTTGTTTGTACATCAAATAGCGTTAAGAGGTCCTTTCTCCATCATTTGATCACTGACTAGGAAGCGCTGTTGTGTGTGTGTGTGTTTGTGGTGTGTGCGTCAGTATAATGACTCCGGGTGGACACAACAACACATTACAAAGGTTCCGGCCTTCAAACCAGTGTTTATGTTGGTTTATATGGTATTACCGGTAAATGCATTAATCGCAATTAAGAAAAAATAACACGTTAAAATGTTTAATTAATCGCAACGTCTGATTGTAGCGCAGCGTCTTATTAGAATGCATCTTCCCTACTATATTCCCTACCTGTACTCAAAACAGGCTTCAGTAGAGCTATTTATTTCCTAGCTTTCTCTCACCTGGTTCCCAAAGGCTTTGTGCTGATGTTCTACCTAGCGATCTCGAAATGGCTTGGAGCAACTCATCTACTATAATACATGGTTTTGTTTAGGCATGACTTTCAACATTGATGGAGAAAATTTAGTTAAACAGAATAAATGTTGCAATGAACCATGCATTCAGGGCAGACCTGTGCAAACGTAATTAGTCACTGAAAGCGGGGAAAATACTCGTAATGAAGTTTGGGCTGTTCACGCCGAACATGTTTTTCTGTTTTTGAATGTTTTCCTTGCTGGTTTTTTTTGGCATCTTGTGCAGGAGCGCTGCGTTTTTAGATATCGTAACAGCGTCCAAAATTGCGTTCTGTCAGAGTATGTACTGCTTTTGAAGAAGGACACACTTCTCAGCGGTAAAACAGTAGCTGTGTCCCAAATGACACACTATACACTATGCACTTACAATATACACTATGCAGTTGTAGTGTATACATTTTCAAACTGTTGTATCGTCCCAAATTGGACATTAAATGCTTTTTTACTTTATGGAAGCATTTGCTGTTGAACAGCTGACGTAAGTGACGTTTCAAACGCATGTGATGTGTTGCCGCTAGCTTTAGTGTGTTAGCCAACCTCAGTCTAACACTTCTATCTCAAACAACGTACATATTCACACAGTGTGGGGTGATGGTAAAGTATTAAACTCACATTTGTAAGGTTCACTGTCTTAACAAACATTTTACTAGTTGCTACATTCTCCATTATTTACACTTGTTTTGTCAGACCAGCAATGCAGCCAGGTAACTCCGCCCCTTCCGCTACGTACGGCAAGCCGCGAGCGCTGATTGCATGAAGCCTCCAACATTTTACACTCCGTTTTGACAGTTGAAGAAGTGCATCATCTGGGTACTCGTAATAGACATCTTTTTGTTGCATTTTCAGGGTTGACATACTACTCGCACTACTTACACTTCAAAATGACATAGAATAGTGCAGAAGTGTGTGGTTTGGGACACACCTAGTACGTTCTTTAGGTATGCATGTGAGTAGTATGAATAAATTCCGGACACACGAGGGTACGAGGTAACTGTCCCGTGACCCGAATATATGAAGTAATAACAACAACCGCTAAATAAATCTTATCGGGGTTTTGTTAAACAAGCACCATTTAGGCACAAGGAACAACTTTCTTTTGAGATGATATTCTTCTCACTACAATTGTACAGAGCGGTTATCTGAGTTACTGTAGACTTTGTCAGTTTGAACCAGTCTGGCCATTCTCTGTTGACCTCTTTCATCAACAAGACATTTTCATCCACAGAACTGCCGCTCACTGGATGTTTTTTGTTTTTGGCACCATTCGGAGTAAATTCTAGAGACTGTTGTGTGTGAAAATCCCAGGAGATCAGCAGTTACAGAAATACTCAAACCAGCCCGTCTGGCACCAACAATCATCCATGCGATTATCTAATCAGCCAATCGTGTGGCAGCAGTGCAGTGCATAAAATCACGCAGATACGGGTTAGGAGCTTCAGTTAATGTTCACATGGTTCAGACATACTACTCCATTGGTATACTATAGTAGGGAAGTTTGGATATTCAGATGCAGTGTGTCAAGTTTTAAAGAAACTTCAACAATTAAAAACATGTTTTGAGACACCTTTTTTAGTGAACGTGTTCGGTGTGAACAGCCCCTAAAAGGTTAATTTTTTAAAGGTTGTTTTAAAGCTACTGTATGGTTTCACAAGACTTAAAATATAGTGCATGTCTTGCATTGACTACTTTTAAGATACTTTTGTGATGTTTTAGTCCTTTTTGGAGTTTGACAGACATCTGTTTTCGATATGTCACATAATAGTGAGGACATTTTAAAAACTCTGGCCCTCAAAAGTGTATAGTGAAACCTGCACACACACACACACACACACACACACACACACACACACACGTGCGCACATACAGCTCATCTATAGAAAGATAAATGATCCTTTAGTAGACCTGGTTTATGAGTGTGTCAGGCTGATTGTTTGTATCGTTCATGCTGTTATCTCAACCTCTTCTGGGAGATCAGCACTCTCTCTTAAGCTATGGGAGATAAGATCCGAGGGGCGAGAGGAGGGGTTCACTCCTGCAGGATTTCAAAAGAAACACTTTTATCTGCTGGGTGATGGAGAGATGTTTTGTGGATGGGAGGCAGATTCAAGCCCAACCTTCATCCATTTAGGTCTGCTGAAGATTCAGGTCACTTCCAACTCCCCCCTCTACCTCATCAAAAACACGTCCTCAGTCTCTCGACCAATGGAACATCACATTGGCAGTTATGTCTTAAGTCATTGCTGTCAGTTTACAAAGAGACACACAGGGGCTTCATCCATATTCACATAAGATCTATCCTAAACAGTATGCAAATCTTGACGCCTATTGCACGTGCATGAGTGCTTGAGAGAAGCTCGTTCACAGTGGCTTGCACATTGACTTGTTTTTAGAGTTGTTTTTAGTGCTAAACACTGCAAGTTCTCAAGTGAGCATGCAAGCCACTGTGGTTCACTCATGGCGCTCCTGAATGCACAACAGATGTCAAGGTTTTTGCTGCAAAAAAGTACTTTTTTGGGTATGCCTTCGGTATGACATCGAAAATGATGCACAAATTTCATAAACTACTTTTATGATACTATTGGGTCCCAAGCACTATCAGTGTTGGGTGTAATCTGATTACAAAGCATTTGTTTACAGTAATATACAGTAATTACTTTTTAAGTCAAAAAGTTTTAAATTTTTTTTACATTTTAAATTCTTATAAACAGATTACAGTTACTGATTTTCTATTTAATTTCTTTAACGAACATTACTTGGGAAACCTATTTCTAAAATAATATTATATACTGTATGTATAATATATTTAAAATTTGAATTATGTTCAGATGAGCACCTGCGTGCGACAATGAACGAGGAAATAAGGACATTATTTAGAAATCATTTAGCGTGAAAAAGCTGAGAAAGTAAAATGGAAGTAAAGTTATTAGTAATGTGATTACTTTTTAAAGAAAGAAATTGTCAAGTAATTGGATCACAATTTTAGAGAAGTAATTAGTCATTTGTAGTGAATTACTTGTTTAAGTAACTTACCCCATTGTACTGAAAAGACATTAAAAACATCTCATGTTCCACATAAAAAGTCATTCAGGTTTGGAACAATATGAGGGTGAGTATATTATGACAGTTTTCATTTTTGGGTGATTTCTCCATTTAAAGTGCGGTCACACTAGATTTTAACCCTATAACAATGTGTGTATCAAATATGATATACAATGTTTGACGGCTGCTGTTTCACTCTCTGTTCAAGCTGATGAGCCAAACAACCTATGGCATTTAAGTTTCACATGTTTATGACACCATCTAGTGGTTATTCTGTGGTAAAAAGTGGTTTCAATGTTTATATCGATATATTTAAAATGGCAGTGGACTTGCGTGAAAAGTGACTCTTATGTTGGGATAAATGACAGCTTATTTTAATAAAGTAGAAGTGACAGTAATGGTTATATTGTTACTGATATTTTAAAATGAGTATTTGCTGAATACAAGCAACTTGTGCTTGGTTAAAATTTTGTATATAATTATTTTGAAAATGCCTCTTTGAAATCCATGTATCAAATATGATTCAACAGGCTTTTGAGGTTTATCTCATCACCATTACACTACATTCATGCACACCACAAAAAACATCACAGAGCTTTGAAAATTCTGATCTATACATTTTGTAAGACATATTTAAAGTGTGAACTAATATTTCTGTGTATTTTCATATCTGCAGCCTGCTCTGTCATTATAAAGATCTCATTATTTTACATTACAAGCTATTATGATGTCATCTCACCATAAGTTCATGAATGTCAATATAGTTTTGTGTGCATTAAATACAAATATATATATATATATATATATATATATATATATAAAACTCTCAAACATTTGGTATCTCTGAAAAGCCCAGGGAGTCCTCGGATAATACCCCAAGATTTACCACTGTAGAAAAACTTACATAGCAAATGTCTTGCACAAAAATGAATCGCTGGGCCTCAGGAGGAAAATGACCTTTAAAGCCTAATATATAAAATATGATACATACTATAAAAAAAAAAACCGTGCAAAATTTTGCTTTTTACTATTTCTTTTTATAGTTTGTCTAATGGTACTAAAAACAATTTAATGTAAAAAAAAAAAAAAATAATAAAAAATAATATATATACAGTATATATATATATATATAATTTTCTGACAATTTTTTTCATATTTCAGGCTTTAAAGGGTTAAGTATGCAAAATTATGTCTGACCACACAACAAAAAATATAAATAACCAGATATGATTTCATCTTCTTGGGCTGCTGTTTATAACTAAATAACAAATTATAGGGGGCCTGGGTAGCTCACCGAGTATTGACGCTGACTACCACCCCTGGAGTTGCGACTCCAGCCAGGTCTCCTAAGCAACCAAATTGGCACGGTTTCTAGGGAGGGTAGAGTCACATGGGGTAACCTCCTTGTGGTCGCTATAATGTGGTTCTCACTCTCGGTGGGGCGCGTGGATGCTGTGGAGAATAGCGTGAAGTCTTCACACACGCTACGTCTCCGCGGTAACGTGCTCAACAAGCCACGTGATAAGATGCGCAGATTGACAACTGAGTTCGTCCTCTGCCACCCGGATTGAGGCGAGTCACTACACCACCACGAGGACTTAGAGCGCATTGGGAATTGGGCATTACAAATTGGGGAGAAAAAAAAATAAAAATAATTATAATTCATTAAAAATGTTAAAATATACAATATTATCTACTAACTATCCTACAACTCTGAAAACCATGTAGCTTTGAAATTTCTAATCTTTGCCAAGAGGTGGTTGAACATCTTTTCGCTACAAATTCTGTATTGGACGTTTGTGGTTTTTAGTTTTTAGTTTTAATGTCTTTTAGCTTTGAGGCCCTCAGTGAATATATCTTGAATATTTAAGCTGATTTTTCTTAATCGTTTGGCAGTTTCTCCTTGTTTTAAGCATAAACATCTTAAATCTTTTAGATGCATGCTCAAAACTAAAACTAAAGTATCTGAAAACAAGTCTTAACATCTTACAATTTTGCTTCTCTTGTAAATGTATCTTGTTTAAAGGATATTTTACTGGAAATCAGGACAAAATTACTGATTTAGAAAATTATTTTTTCAGTGCAATATTTTCATACAGTCTTTATACTCAGTATTCTCATGACCAGATAATAATTGCATACTTTTAGTACTGTAGATACATCGATGGACATTAATGACTTTACTGCTTGCACAGGAAGTGCTTTTATCATATTAACTAGAAAGATTTTCTCTCTGCTTCAATTTGAATATGTTTTCAGTGGTAACAATTTTCTCACACTTGTCTTGTTTTCTCTAAAAATGAAACATGTCCCGTATCCATCATCATCAAAGTCTCCAGTCTTGCATTTCTTATGTTTAAAAAAAAAACGTAGCTTGAGGAATTCAATTTACAAAAATATTGTTGAAACTCACTATAATTTAATAAAGGCCCCTGAAAAAATGAAATGAATCTAATTACGCACATATCTCTTGGAATCAACACTGCTCTGCCCTCTGTAATACATCCGTGTTTGTTTTTCTTCATTGAAGAGCCACATAAAAAAAGAGAGAGTTTTTTTCTGGTATGTCAAGGCTAAAGAGGTTATACTTAACTTACTTACTAACACAAATAGCCCAAAGCAAGGTAGATTTTCATTGGCTCGTCTCTCTGACTCTCTATTTGAAGTCATATGTAAAGGAATAGTTAATCCAAAAATACAAATTTAGTCATTATTTACTCACCCTAATGTTGTTTCAACCCATCTGAACACAAAAGGTCAAACTTTTTTTTCTGTGAGTTTTAATATCACAACAGGACCACAGTGTTTACACTTTTCTGGGCAATCAACCTACAAATTTCTTACTTATGGCTGTCTGTGCATATTTAGCTGGGATAACAGTAAAGTATTTTAACATCAAAAAAATTACACACTTCCCCTTTAAATCAAACTTAAATCAGTTACGCTCTGCCCTGTTATCAGGCTGTGATGTCACTGACGCCTCATTTAAAGGAATTCTGGGAATCTTCCGTTCTCCGGTGTCCCACTGTGATGAGTATTATGTGTCTGACTCGCTGTGGTTTTAATCAGAAACTCGATCGCGTCTTCTAATCAGTGCATTGATTTCCCTCCCGCCAACCCGGGTCAAATGGATCAGATCTGCTTTCAAACGCGCCCACAAATCAACCGCTGCCGAACAAATCCCCTCTGTCTGCGTGAGACACTGCTAAACCAAAAGCCCTTCCTCGAACCCTCGCTCAGCTTTTTGATCAAGCGCTCAGTAAGACAGGACGGTTTCCTTTGCTTTTGCAGTCTTGCATCTGATTAGCGGAAAAGCTATTTTGCAATGTGAGATGAAGTTTTCGGGATTCTACCTCTTGAACTGTAACTGTACGGAAACCTCAATTTGTGGCTTTTCCGAGTTCCACCTATAGCCATCACTAACGCAGATGTGAGTTTTGTATGACCTTGGTCAAAGTAAAAAGTAACTTGACTGTACACCACGCTAATCACAACCAATGCAATGAATTACAGGAGATTTGTGTAGTTGCATTCTAGAAGAACGCCTGTGATTTTAAAGCCCAATGGTGCTGCATACAGCATATCAACAGGCTAGAATCGAAACAGCATTAGTTTTTGCTTGTGTTAAATGTATTGTTCACCTAGAAATAAAAATGATGTCATCATTTAAAAGGAGAATAAGTTAGGCAGAATGTTAGCCTTAGTCTCTATTCACCTACAGTACATATTATGGAAAAGGAAAGTCATACAGGTTTGGAATGAGAGTGAATGAATAATGACAAAATTTTAATTTTGGGAGGAACTATCCCTTAAAGGAATGCTCCGGGTTCAATCGACAGCATTAAACCCGAACCTGATTCAAACCCAAAGTCACACTTGAAAAACTGACCCGAACCCAGCACCAGAAACGCAGCGGGTTCTTGGGTCCCGTCGGGCCCGGGTCAGGTTGCAGACCTCTAACTTACAATGGAAGTGAACGGGACCTGACTATAAACATTTAAATACTCACTGTTTCAAAAGTATAGCAACAAGACATAAACAATATGCATGTTAACATGATTTTAGTGTGATAAAATCACTTACTAATCTTATCTGTGCAAAGTTATATGCAATATTAAAACTCTGTTATGACAACATGCGGTTAAACCCAGAAAACTAGTCAATTTTTTAATGTAAGTAAATCCCAGATTTTATCACTAAAATCTTGTGGCTATATTTTTAAAACAGTGCGTATTTTAACGTTTATGAACTGGCCCCATTCACTTCCATTGTAACTGTGATTTTTGCGTTTATTTATTTATTTATTAATAAACGAGGGACGAGCTGAATTTTTTTTACTTTTGACATATGGAGTCGTGACAAAACAACATGGCAGCAATTTTGTGGATTTTGTGAGGACTGTGTATGGTTGAAACACCAACACAACTACATCTGGTAAGAAACCTAATTACGTGTTTACATTGAAACTAGTTTGAGTCAAAAGAGTCTCTAGTTTCATCTGATATGCCATTTTAAAAATTTGAGCGATTTATCGCGATACGGCACGCTGTTAAACACAATGACCACATGCGTGGACTATAGGCTCATTTTCAGTTAAAATATCCAATATATTCACTGTGCATTATCACATTGAGAATCAATGGATGCATCCAAAAACTGGAAAATGTTGCTTTCAGAGGCTTTATATGGAGTTAGGATGAAAATAAGGTGCATTTCTAACTGTTCTGAGACCAGTGCCGACAGAGAGCACACTGGAGGTGAAGTCATTCACTAAATATGGAGTGGTGGTGGTGTAGTCGACTAAAGCACCAAACTGGTAAGCAAAAGGTCGTTGGTTCAATCCCCACAACCACCACCATTGTGTCCTTGAGCAAGGCACTCAACTCCAGGTTGCTCCAGGGGGATTGTCACTATAATAAGGGCACTGTAAGTCACTTTGGATAAAAGCATCTGCCAAATGCATAAATGTAAATAGGGAGCAAGGGAGCATCCTATAGCTCTCTATACAGCTAAGTGTGTTCACTCCTACAATCTGATCAAAAGTTCAGTTTCAGGCTGCAGATGATGTTTGGATCACCCAACATGTTTGGCTGACATGGGACAATGATAATCAGTACATAGATTCAGAATTTATAATGTATCATTTTATTTGAACATGGTTGGTAGTGATTGGATGATGCTGGACATTAATTTGAATAATAATTATTTATGTTAATTTCTTATGTAATGTCTGTAACATCTCAAAACATGAATAACCAACACTCCTGAAAACATAATAAACAATTTGATGAAAAAAAAATATGACTTTCTATAGTTTGGTATAATTTAAAATTTCACAACTTAGTCCCAATTTTTAAGAAAACTATTTGGTCTTAAAAAAAAAAAAAAAAAAAAAAAAAATATATATATATATATATATATATATATATATATATATATATATAAATAATTATTATTATTATTATTTATTTATTTTTGCATGTTTCTTAGGGGTTACTAGTTACAAATCAAAAAGGGAAATGGAAAAAGCACACAGCAGGTAAAATATAGTTATTCATGCTTCAATATCACAAATAATTTAAATAAATAATTTAACATTTTTGAGGTTTTGTGGGTCTCGACAGATGTTAATAATTTTGAGTTGTAAAACATTGTAGGATTTTCCAACTTTTTGTATAATTTTAACTTGTCATTGTGAAAATTTGCTGCAGAATTCACACTCTTCTTAGGTCTTGATGAAATAGTTTCATTTAATTCATCCTCTTCATTTGGACGTATATATATTCTATTATATGTGCCTCTGTATTGAGCCTCCCGATTTAAAAACTGTCTTATAAATCTCACAGAGCAAATCTTCGTGATGCTTTAGACTATTCGTGCCTTTCAACAAGTAGAATTTACTGCTCTCTCTCAAATATTGCGCTGGCTTATCTGGGTGGTGTGGGCAGACTGGTTTGGAGATGAATGAAGTGGCATGAAGAGAGAGCGACAGATAGAGGTATGGAGACAGGCAGAGAGGTTTAGGTGCAGTATGATAAACTGGTTAATTAAGGTTTCTGTTGCAAAACAGCAATTTGAACCTGGGCAACTCCAGTTGCGAAAGAATTTCACAAGACAAATGGCTCCAAATATGAGACGGACCAACAGGTAAGACTATGTGACTTCTCAGTATGACTGAGGCAAGAAACATACTTTATGCAAGTGCACAAATGCAAACAGAATGCTCTTTCAATGCATTGCTATTGCAGTACTAAACTACAGTACTTAAGGGGGCGATAGAGTTAACTTCTCAAATGTCTGTGCCATTAAAACAGATGTGTTAAATGCAATAAACATGTCAACTTTAACTAACTCACAAGATTCTTTTCAAAAAGTGAAATTTTTTGACCTGAAAGAGAAAACGTGGCACAGAAGATAAAGGTTCAACTTTTCTGGTGCACCAATCATGTGTTTTTCAGTGTTTTTTCCGAACCCGTTTGACGTTCTTTCTTTCTTCTAAGGAACACAAAAGAAGATTATTTAATGGTAATTTAATCCAGTCCTGGCTGTATTCAATATAATGGCAGTACTCAGTTTAGTGTTTAATAAATCACCCAAAAGCGTCACAAAATTAGTCCATGTGGCTCGTGCATCACATTCCAAATCTTCTAAAGCCACACAAACACATTGTATGATGAAAAAAGACCGTAACTTAAATTGGTCAAATTAAGTCATTGATAAACTGTGTAAACCGCGCTGAATTGAATATAGCAGCCACGTCGATAACATCATACCTCATCGGTTCTTGCGCGTCTTGTGACCAAATGTCATGACGTCATGTCTAGTTACACTCTGTTCATCATAAAAAGTGATTGTTCGCCTTCAGGAGACAAGGAATGTTAGAATATGAAGAGTTGGCATTATTCCTTTAATGCTAATGTTCGCTTAGCATCCCTTGCGGCAGTGCTGAGAATGCAATCCGTACTTCCATTGTGTCATGAATAGCGGAGTGACAAATTTAGGAATGCAATGATGCATGATATCGAGCTTGACATTTTCCTAACTTAATGGACCATCACTTTCGCAAACCCTTGCTGAGCAACTGCCATTGAGATGAATGGGAATGCTAACGGATATCTGTCTGTAGGTATTATAGACCTCCTTGATCCAAACATGGGCTTTAATTGGATCTTGCACAACCTAAACAGCATCAGCTGTGTCCTTCCATGTGAGCATGAGAGAACGATTGATCCAGTTCTGTTGAAAATGTTTTAAACCCTTGAGACTGTTATGACCATCTGTGTCAAAACTCGAGCCAATGTGACTATTAGTTTCAAAGGACAAATATGTCGTTTTTTTCTAAATGGTTTTTTGAGACAAAGAATGAATTTTGTTTTCCAGAAACTTTGAGTCAATTTTGGGCACAGTGATGGTGTTGGTGACTGGTCATGTTGCATGGGGGGTAAAGATGACGGTGGTATTGCAGTGAATCTTTGTATGATTTCTGTCTTGGGTATTTCTATTGGCATTTTCTCTCGTTTCAAGTGGATTTGGGGGTCCAGGAACCAAAGAATGGATGGAAACTCTATGATCCACTAAAGCAAACGCACATTTTATTTAATGAGGCAGTATTTGTGGGGTTGTGTGTTCTCTTATGCATTTGCTATAAGCAACCTTCACAAATCCAATTTGGCTTTAGAAATAAAGAACTATAACTTTTGTATTTTAAACTGGAAATGATTTATTGTCCAGTGAGATCTTTCTTTAAAGGGTCAATGTCATCAGTTGTAAAATATAGGAGACTCTCTCTAGAGTTGTCATTTTCAGACGGTCCCTTACCATACCGCCACGTCCTACTCCCTGAAAGATATTAATGAAATAAATGTCATGAGATATCTCACTGGTCTCTGTGACAGCTGTAGACTCTGAAAACAGTATTGTAGCATAGCATTGTAGTTGCAGCAATTTATTGAGGCTTAATACCATTTTTATGCCATGTTGCTCATAACAGTTGTCAGTTGAGGGCGCTGTTTTGCTGTGGTTGTGTTTAACAACCGTTTCTGCATGATGTCTGTCTCAATAAAGCTCATTTGGTATCTTTGGGATTTGGAAAGAAGGGCATGGCTAATTCAATGGCTCAGTCTTGTGGAAGAACAGCTAAAATTGCTGACGCAGGAGGCAGTTTTGCCAAGTTGTATAACAAACCAAACAAAATCTCACAAGGGAGATGAAAAAAAAACAGAAAACTCAAAGAATAAAACTAACTAAAAACCAACCAAGCAAACCAGGGACCAGACTGTCAAGAATTCATACAAAGTAATCTAACACAAGACTTAACACAAGAGGAGTTTAAATAAGCAGACAAATGAGGGCGAACAGGTGAAACAGATAACAAGGTAACAAGGCAAAGGAGAGGGTGGGATATCACTCAAGACAGAAAAACATGTGGCAATGAGGAAACCAAACAAAGCCACGTACTAACACATGACCTACACGGACAATTGACACAAGCACCTGCCGCCAGGAAATCACAAGCAACATGCACTCATGTCAACACACAATGACAGGATAAGAGAATACACGACAATGCCAATAAAGCAATGACATATATATATACACACACACACAGTATATATTATTATACAGTATATATATATATATATATATATATATACACACACACACACACACAGTATATATTATTATACAGTATATATATATATATATATATATATATATATATATACACACACACACACACACACAGTATATATTATTATACAGTGTATATATATATATATATATATATATATATATATACACACACACACACACACACAGTATATATTATTATACAGTGTATATATATATATATATATATATATATATATATATACACACACACACACACACACACACACAGTATATATTATTATACAGTGTATATATATATATATATATATATATATATATATATATATATATTAACTTTTGTACACTTTCATGTATTCAATGTGCAAGGTAAGTATTTTAATGAATTTTACTTGATGGTTTTGTTGAAAACGCTATAAATATTAAAAAAAATTATGAAACCAACATGGACACAAACATTACATTTCTATAAACGTTTGTTCTAAACTAGATTTCTAAAATATTTCTCATTTTTTTCACATCAGAAAACATTATTTCTCAATAACACTAAAATGGGTGTTTTTGTAAAATTTATGTTGTGTGTGTATAGACCGTTCGTCTGCGTTTCAATTCTCTTTTTCGTTTCGATTTTGATATGAACAAGCCTTAAGACGTCTGAAGCATCTGTGGAATAAATGTACTTCTGAAGGTTTTGTTTTGCGTGCAGGAAAAGCTTGAAAGCAGAGATGTGTGTGTGTGTGTTGATGTACTGTCATCGGCCTGCAGGACTCAAAGATCTCCCGCTGTGTGTGTTGTGCTTTGAGTGATGGAGGAACTGAAGATCTCATATGCCATGAATGTTGTCTGGAGGTCTGTTCTGCTCTCTCGAAACTTCTGTAACCGATATGGAGGAGGATAGTTCACTCAAAAATGAAAATTCTGTCATCACTATATGCAGAGGCATCTATAAGTAAGCCATTTGCAGGGTGATTTTGGCATAAAGTGTAACACTGTGACTGTGTGGTGCTATCAAAACATTGCTGTGTTTGTTTGAGCATCCCTACGCAGCAACATTAGCTCAACCGTTGGCGTGAGTCTGGGACTGGGCTACCTGTTTTCTGACCATTGGAAGATGTGGAAGTGTTCTTTATTCCTCTCCTCCTTGAACAGCTGGTTCACTCCTTTTCTCTCTCTTTCTCCTACCTGTCATAACCCTTCTAACAACCTCTGACAACCACAGTTCTCTCTCTCTTTCCTGTTTGCTCAGGTGGAAGACAGTGTGCTTTGAAATGAATCAGTAGTGACCCTTTGCTTCCACTCCCAACACAAACACATCCACTAACACACACACACATGTCCCACACAAATATCTGGGCTATTAAATTGACAGCTTCACTTTGGGTTCATGTAAAGTCAACAGATCACATGACTGGATCAGTTAATAAAAATGTATAAAAGCAGAGCGAGTAATTCTGAGGTAACACGTAGAGCTTAAACTCAACATGAAATCAAAACGGACCCTATGTACTTTCTTAATACACGTTCTTGGTCTTTATGTACTGTACATGATTCATCAGTAAGGCTGGGTAAAGATATAGATTTTACGATGCATCACGATCTACATTTGAATGACCTCGATATCCATTCTTTTACTGAGCCTTTTACAATACGAGTAAATCACTTGCATATGCGACTATATATCACACTATATTATGCAACTAAAAATGTCTGTGAATAGCCACTGGCTGGTAAATGTTTAGATCTCACTCACCAGTGATCAAGCATTGTAGTGGTAAAGAAAAAATCCTTTTACTGCATGTTAAGCGTAAAAGTTTGGTTTGACTTGTTACATGTAACATGTGCCCAATGATGAGATCAACACAATCCATTAGTCATTGAATAATGTCTTATTTATTACCTTTTCTGTTCTTTACAGTCAATTGTTGATCAAAAATAAATAAATAAATAAATAAATAATAATAATAATAATTCTTTTAATATCTCCAGAGCCCGAGGATTTTGACTTCTTTGCCATGTTTTGCAACAAAGGACAAATGTGTAACTGGGTGTATCAAATTTCACTAGATTATAACATGAGAATAATCAAAAATTCAGCAAAGTGCGCAGAGCTCGTCGCTCACATGTCTGCTCTTTGCATGGTGTCCATTTTCCCCCCAGTAATAATAATTCTTAAAACACATTGCATGGATGCATCTCATTATTATGCACTAAGCCAAAACAATTCTATGAGACGCTTGCTGAACTGCGGCTATTCTTAAAGAGACAGTACCGTTTTAGAGTTTGTTCTACAAATCAATGTAAATACTTGTAAATAGTATAAATTATGCATGTTAATTATAAATGTCAATTATAAATACTTATGATAAAATATCATATACTTATGATAAAATAAAATTTGCTACATTTATATTTGCATAATGTACTAAATTTGAAGGTCCCCTGTATAATTAACAGTATTAGCTGAGAGAGAATTTCTTTCATCTGTAAGCAAAATGGACATTATAATTGAAATATATTATAGAATTATCAGAATCGAATCAGGAAATCTGTATCAATGCCCAGCCAAATTCATCAGAGCATGTTATTACAAAGAAAAAAGTTTTAGCAAAATTTGATAACTTGATAATATGAATGATAAATCAAGGAAAGGTATCAGCCCCTGCTAAGGTTTGTGCAAAAATAACTCTGCTTTTCTATATTAGTGTGTTTACTTAGCTTTACTTTGGGGACAAAATTGTGTATAATTTAGGAATGTCCTTATAAGTAAAAATGTTTGTTTGGTTTGTCTTTTATTCTAAGAACACTTTTCGTTTAGGCTTTGTGTTTTAGGTCAATTTGTCTCTGTAGTAATTATAATGAGCTTTTTATTTAAAAAAATAAAAAAAATAGAAAAAAAACAACAACCTGAAATCCCAACTCAAATGTCGAAATAATAGTACAAGATGGCGAAATCGTGAGAAATCGTTTTGTTTGAGTTGGCTCATACAAAAACGTATGACTTTTACTCCCATAGAGAAAAATAAAAAAACCAACAAAGGATGTTATCACGACTTTCCCCCCAAACCTAAACCTAACCACCTAACCAGGAAAATTACTTTTGTGTACCATAGAAGAAAGAAAACATCAGGTTTGTAACAAGATGAGGGATGTGTACAAACTTGCCGCAAATGTCCCACTCATTATTCTTTACATGCAAATGAGCTTGCGATTCGCTGCCAGTGTTTGCCAGAAGTTTGCAGCTCTTCATTGGTGGTGGTGAACCTGCAGCAAACCTTAGTCGACAATGAAGAGTTTGCAGCAAAGCTCACTTGCATGTGAAAATGAGTGGCGAAGTTTGGCGGTCATTGATATAACTCAGTCATTTGTATTGCTTAAATAAATATGGAATGTGTAATTTGTTCACCAATGTTCCCTCTTTAAAATAGAGTGTTGGATAAGAGGCTAGCTAAAATTTGATGCCTTTATTGTATTGATTTGAAATTCTATTTGTTGATTGGTTGGAATAAAAGTCATACCTTTTTGATATCTTATGATTTTGCCATCTCGTACGAGTTGTCATGAGACTGATATATTGCATTAACGTGTGTGTGTGTGTGTGTGTGTGTGTGAAGAGTGAGCTGCACACCTGCAGGGTCTCCTGCCATCATTACCCAGACTCTCTCTCTCAGGGAGTGACACGCCAGTCTCTTGCAACACATCGAGGCTGGAACAGGATATGACATTGGACATCGAGTTGGACACACCACACATGGAAACGATCAGAACTCACAGCCCTTGTTGTGATGGTAGTAAAAAAAACTTTCAGCCACAGTTTTCCCTCTCTGATTGAGGATCTTCAGATGGTAACACATAAATAAGTCAGGCTGGTCTTTGGTGATTGGTCAGCTGGTCAGGCTGGGAGATCAGCTTGGAGACCAGCTTAACCAGCTAAGACTAGCAAACCATTTTGGTTTAAGGTGGTATTTGCCTTGGTTTAATGCTATTAGCTCTTTAGCAAAGCACAAACAAACTCACACAGTTAATGTTGTAAACTGTAAAAGTAAGATAGTTTACCAGGTCCAGTGGAAATAACTAAAGAAAACCATCTTATTATTGATTACCGGTATAATATGAGTTTTGGCCACTTTAATGCTAGTTCTAGCATGGCTACATTGATTAAGCTGATCTACATGCAACCCTGCTGAAAAATATTTTCAGTTTGTTGGTCTGACCAGCTGACAAATACCCCAAACCCCTCTAAAACTATCAAACCAGACCATCCTGAGCAGTGAGAACTAGCATGGTGGCAAGCTAAGACCAACAAATCACTACAAGCTGGTTTATCATTTACCAAGCCCATCTAAAACCAGTTAAGGCCATCTTGGAATCTAGACTGGTCCTAATTGTTTGGTTTTTCATCAGGCTATCCATCCCTCTCATTTGCAATAGAACTTTGTTAGCTTAGCATACGGTTTCTTTTCCTCTGACATTCAACCCCATTAATCAAACTCGGCATAAATTCTTAGAGGGTTTGTTGCAGGCCAATTGTTTATTTCTTTGTAATCACTGTATTTCATGTATTCTGCTCTCTGAGAATAAAGAAAGTTGTGTTCCTGTGGCTCAAGACGTTATCGCTTATGCTGTGTTTATCTTAGCAGTTTCCTCTCTGCTGGCTGAATGGGGAGGCAATTAAACGTAGCATTTCTCTGAGTCGGTTCAGTCTGATTATGACACGATTCATTAGACAGAATTAGCCTTGCGCATGAGTAGGCATCTGTGGAGGTTAGCGAGATGGCTCTTTTTTCATTATTTATTTTGTTCTGTCTTCTACGGTCGTCCGCTCATAACATGTTGGTTAGCTGAGGCAGAGCTACGGAGATATCTTTGTGTTTGATTTTTAGCAAAGTAAAAGAGTAAAGCATGCAACAAAATAAATTTTTCAAAACCCTTAAAAGTACTAAACTTTGGTGCGTATCTTGTCCAGCGCCGTTCATGCTACAGACATGAATGATGTGGCTTATTTAGGGAAGAGGTTTGCGATTACTTTTCTAAGTGATTAGACTTACGATTTTGCCTGGTTGACAATAAAATAGTAACAAATCCCATTGACTTACATTAAAGGAGGACTCAAGCCATATCTAAAGAAAAAAATATCATAGAGACCTGTGGGTGGACTCTTTTGATTGTGTTAGGGGCTCTTCATACCAAACACATCCATCTGCACTGTTTTCTGTTGGCTTTCTATTTAAACATGCATTAGATTGATATCTTCGACCATTGCGTTGCTTCTTGCTGTCTTTTCAGCACCTCTTGTAGGAGCAACACATTTTTAGACACCATGTCAGGTGATAAAGAATTATATAGAAATTTTTAAAGCACGTCTTGAGACACCGGTGTTCGGTTATATTCATTGTGCTGCGTCTAGCTTTATTTAAAGTGCAAGAATGCATTTGGTGTGAATGGCACATCAAGGCCAAAAATCAACTTTACGCAAGTACGCAAACACAGACCAATGCATTGCCAACGTGCGGTGTGGTTGAACATAATTAACGTGCGTTCTTGCGTTACAGCAGCGGTAACTACCCTCAGTACTCAAGGGGGTGATAGAGTTAACCTTCAAAAGTTTGTGCCATAAAACCAGATGGTTTGTTATTCAGGTAAGTTGCTATTAATATACTGAGTTTTACTTACTTGCTAAGCAATATTCTCTATAAACTGTCGCTCCACCATGACAGAAGTTGACTTGAAATAGAAAACTCACAGTAGAAGCGAACTGTTCACACTTATGTCTTCTGTAGCGCCCCTTGTGGCAACTTTGAGAATGCAACGCATACTTGCGTTTTGTTACGAATTGCGGTCTGACACATATCGGAACGCAACAATGCATGAAATTGAGCTTGCGTAGATAGAAGCGCCTGCGTTCAGGTACTTGCGTAGAGTATGTTTCGGCCTTAATAAATTTTCGAGCATTTTGAAAACGCTCTCCATTACAGCATACATTGGAAGGAAAACAATGACTTTAGGAAACTTAAAACAAAGTTCTCAAATGAAATCAGTTTATTAAGCAACCACCCAGAATACTTTAGCAACCACATAGCAACGTTCTTGCAACCATTCACAACACCCTAGCATTGTGGCTACAAGTTTTGCATCATACACTTCCTGGCCAAAAAAAAAAATGGCACACTGTAATATTTCGTTGGACCACTTTGATTACAGCGCATTCATCGTGGCATTGTTTCGACAACCTTATGCAACGTCACAACATTTATTTCCATCCAGAGTTGCATTAATTTTTGGCCAAGATCTTGTATTGATGACGGGAGAGTCGAACCACTCCGTAAAGTCTTCTCTAGCACATCCCAAAGACTTTCAATGGGGTAAAGGTCAGGACTCTGTGGTGACCAATTCATGTGTGAAAATGATTCCTCATGCTCCATGAACCACTCTTTCACAATTTGAGCCCGATGAATATTGGCATTGTTGTCCTGGAATATGTCCATGCTGTCAGGGAAGAAAAAATCCATTGATGGGATAACCTGATCTTTCAGTACATTCAGGTCGTCAGCTGACTTCATTTTATTGCTGCATAATGTTGCTGAGCCTAGACCTGATTGAAGCAACCCCAGATCATAACACTGCCTCCAGAGGCTTGTACAGTGGGCACTATGCATGACGGGTGCATCGCTTCATGCGCTTCCCTTCTTACCCTGACGCACCCATCGCTTTGGAATAGGGTAAATCTGGACTCATCAGACCACATGACCTTTTTCCATTGCTTCACAGTCCAATCTTTATGCTCCCTAGCAAACTGAAGTCATTTTTTCTGATTAGCCTCACTAACAAGTAACTTTCTTGTGGCCACACAGCTGTTGAGTCTCAATCCTGTAAGTTCTCATCACATTGTGCATGTGGAAATGCTCTTACGTTCACTATTAAACATAGCCGTGAGTTCTACTGTCGATTTTTTATGATGTGATATCACCAAGCGATTTAGTGATCTCCAATTACGATCATTCAAGATTTGTTTCTGACCAAATTTCTACTGTTGAAGCTGATGGTTCACCACTATCCTTCCAGGTTTTAATAATGTGTTGGACAGTTCTTAACCTAATTCCAGTGATTTCAGTGATCAATAGTGATCCAATCATAGACTCTTAATGATCTGCTTATTTAAATCCAAACTGCAGCTCTTTTTTTTTTTTTTTTTTTTTTTTGGCCAGGCAGTGTATTTACATCATACCACTTATATTTTCTTCAGGAAATGTACAAATTTAGTTACTTAATGTTTTAATATTTCAAATAATTTAAAGCAACATTTCTGAAGTTTTTGGATGCTGTGCAGATGTCTCAACATTTAAGCAGTAAAACATAGTTAGAATTAGTTTTTTAATGTTGTTTTAGTTGAGAGTCCTGAATGACACTTAAAATGCTGTACAGTGAAAACGTCAGCACTCCTTCAATGAAAACAATCCGTAAAGAAACCAACTTCAGCACTTCCACAGAAATGCCACTGAGAGAGAGAGAGAAAAAAACTTAATTACTTAGCATTTAAATATAACAGATAATCTAAAATGGCATTTGTGTGTGTGTGTTTTTAAGCTGGCATGAGAGAGTTACCAACAGTAAAGTGGTTAGAGTTTTTTTTTTCCATTGTGTGAAATGGGGATTTCTGCAGGTATGTGTGCTTTAAATATTTGCTCATACAGTGTTTATATGTGTGTATTGTGTGTGTATGAATATGCTGAGTGTATGGTTACGTGTATGTGTGTGTATTAGCGAGAGTCTAGATCAGCGAGCCCGCTGGTCAGTCCAGAGATGAAACAGATAAGGTAATTGGCTCTAATGAAATCCAGACCGAGCCGTCCAAATATACCTCTCGGTCCTGTCTCTCTCTTTCCTTTTGTGCTCTTTCCATCCATTTCAGTTTTTTTCTATCCTTCTTTTCTCTGTTTTTTTCTCTCGTTTAAATATGTCTGTTTGAAGTTGGCGAAACTTCAGGCTGAAGTGAATGAAACCCTGGGTTGCTGGAACCGTCGTCACTGTCGTGTGGTTTATGGCACAGGAAAAGAGTCATTAGGCATCCTATACATATTCTTTTTAAATTTGGAGAATGTAGGTGAAGAAAAAACGACTTCAAACTTACAAGTAAGGATGAGAATCGTAAGGAATTAAAGTGATTATGCTTCAGATTTCAATTCCACCAACCTGGCCTCATAGAAACATTACTATACCTGCATTTTTGCAGAATGATTTTTATGTGCCTTGTTTGTTCGTATCGCGGCAGTTTCCTGGTGAAATGAACACTAGAGGTGCTACAACAACAATGACTATTATTCACTTTCACACAAATCACGAATAAAAGGGCAGATTATCAATTTATAAACACTTTTTGCCTTGTTTCTCACACAATGCTCTCTTATGACATCTAAACACTTACTATAGCGCATGACTTGTAAAGTAATTCATTTTAACATTTTCATTACATAACCAGCTACATTTACAAGCTTGCTCGGACACAATCAAATTGCGCGGTAGCTCAAATGATAACTCAAAGGATCGGGATACGAGTCTTGAAGAGCACGCGAGTTGACACGTGAGCCGAAAGTGTCGCAAAAGCAACACAAAATAATGTGGTTGTGTTTTTCAACTCAAATTAGCTTTTTATGATTTAGATTTAAGGTTTAGGGTAGGGAGGTCGGTTTTGTTGATTTTAAACTTGATTAACCTTGATTAACCATTAACCATAAAAACCTCATCTGTTTGGGAGAACATTTAACTCGCTTTTAGCGCCACACAGTGGACATTTAACCCAGAACTCCAGCGATATGTGTGCTGAGCCATGTAATGTCATTTTTTTAAAATGCCGCCCCATTCACGTAATTTACAGTACATGAGATCGGGCTGGATTCCATGCAATGATTCTGGCTCTTTGATAATTCCACAAACGATTTTTTATATCCGATTTACTGTATATCCATAGTACAAACAACAGTGCATAATCCTCTTAAGTTTAGTGGTTAAGGGTTTGTTCAAAATGAGTGATACTAATAGTGATGCTTACCTAAGCAAACAGTACTAAAAACTAATTTCAACACCCAAACAGATCGCTGTGAAGAGGGCAGAACCGAAATTTTATGAGGAAGGATTTACAACACCCCACAGAGACATAAAGCAGAGTTTGGGCTTTTAAAACCTCTTATCTGTCCCCAAACTTTTAACTTGGGCTTCACACTTCCGTATACTTCAGGTGGGCTCCCCGCGGAGGGGATGGAGGGTGCAAGAGGGTCTTTTACCCCTACAGGGGTGCCGAAAATGCAGGACTGATGAAGTGTTAGGATTGTGGGTTTTTAGTAAAGCCTGCATGGGGTGATAGACCATCTGTTTTCAGTTTTCTGGTGCTCTTTCTCTCTCTCTGTGGAGTAATGGTGCATGCAAAACATCAGGAGCTACCTGCTCATGACTAGACCTAGAAGGAATTTGTGGACTTTTTTGTGAAAAATGTGTAAACTTGGTTTTAAACTGACTTTGGAACATACCCAATGAGTACACAATGATATTAAGCCTGTTTTCACACTGCGTACATTTGCTGGTCAAAGGTAATTTATTCAGAGATAAGCAGCACTGAGAAATGAGAAATACATTATACTTTAATACGTATTAGTATGCAAATTGTACATCGTTAATAGCGGTTTACTTCCGCAAGTTAGGACAGACTGCTTTCATGCCAAATGCGAACTGTACCATGAGACTGCTTTCACATCACCCAAACAAACCAAACTCTGTCTGATGATGAACTTTTAATGATTAAAAGTGAAATATGTTTGTGAATAAAATTAATATTTAGAAGTCTACATTTATCCTACTGTAGAACATGGATGAAAACAATCTCAAGATGGCGCCACAGATGGCAGCCTCGGTGTGGAGCTCTCCAATTCTTTTGTTGTTTTTGTTTATTTGTCCTGTGTTTAGTCCAATCAGTTTTACAAGGGAGGACATACCAGACATACCAGACAATCTTTTCCCTGTTTTTGACTATTCAGACGTTTTGCTAGACATTTTAGTCGGAGACGCAACTGTGTTGTTCAAGCGCGCTATAAGACGCAAGCGAGAGAAGCGAATCAGCTTTCGAACAGCGTTGCCGAGTATTCACCTAGTGAATCTCTGCTCTCTTCCTAACAAAACAGACGAACTTTCATCTCCTCACCCATACAAACAAGGACTTTTCAAACTATGCTGCCTTGTGCTTCACAGAAACCTGGCTGAATGAAGCTATTCCGGACAGCATGTTACATCTGCTGGGTTTCATCTGTTCAGAGTGAATCACATTGTGGAGTTAACGGGGAAAATGAGAGGTGGTGGAACATGCTTTTACATCAATGAAAGTTGGTGTACAGATGTAACAACATTAAAGAAGATGTCCTGTCCTAATTTGGAAGTGCTCTTTATCAACTGTAAGCCTTTGTACTCTCCGTAGGCGTCGTTTTCCTCATTTATTCTGGTGAGTGTTTATATTCCTCCACAAGCATGTGTGAACACAGTGCTGCAACAGCTGGCTGATTAGATCACAGACATGGAACAACATTACCAGGACTCACTTATTATTATTCTCGATGATTTTAACAGAGCCAACCTCACCTGTGAACTGCCAAAATACAGACAGCACATTACATGCCCCACCAGAGACAGAAATATACTAGATCACTGCTACACAATGTTAAAGGATGCATATTGCTCTGTCCCTAGAGCAGCTTTGGGACTCTCTGATCACTGGTTCGTCTTCTTCCGATCTACAGGCAGCAAATTAAATCAGCTAAACCTGTAGTAATGACTGTAAAAATATGGACCAATGAAGCAGAGCTGGAACTACAAGCCTGCTTTGACTGCACTAATTGGAGTGATTATGAAGCTGCAGACACCAGTCTGAATGAGCTCATAGATACTGTGACATCATATATCAGTTTCTGTGAGGATACTGTATGTGCATCCCTACTAGGTCTTATTTAACAAACAGCAATGACAAACCATGGTTTACAGCAAAACTTATGCAAGCTTCGTCAGGCCAAAGAGGATGCTTACAGAAGTGGGGATAAAACAAGTATTCAGCTAACAACCTTGCATCAGTGTGGAGAGGCCTGAAAGACATTACTAACTACAAGACACCATCCCCCAACTCTGTAGGGAATCAACAACTGGCTGACAACCTTAATCTGTTTTACTGTAGATTTGAAAAGCCCAGTCTCACACCCCACACCCAATCTGACCTTCGCTTCACACAAACATCAACATCTCCTGCGAAACCCCTCCTCCCCCCCTCCTGCTATTCAACCTGCACTTAAGATCTGTGAAGAGGATGTGTGCTGGGTCTTCCGGAAGCAAAAGACAAGGAAAGCACAGGACCCATACGGTATTTCACCCACTTGTTTAAAATCCTGTGCTGACCAGCTGGCCCCCATCTTCACACAGATCTTCAACAGATCACCGGAGCAGTGTGAAGTTCCCTGCTGCTTCAAACACACCACCATCATCATCCCTGTCCCAAAGAAACCCAAAATCACAGGACTTAATGACTACAGACCCGTCGTTCTGACGTCTGTGGTCATGAAGTCATTTGAGAGGCTGGTGTTGGCCCACCTTAAGGACATCAATGGACCCTTTCTGGATCCACTTCAATTTTCTTATCGAGCAAAAAGTTCTGTGGATGATGCAGTCAACATGAGATTGCATCATATCCTGCAACACCTGGACAGACCAGGTACATATGCAAGGATCCTTTTTGTGGACTTCAGTTCAGCTTTCAACACCATCACCCCAGCTATTTTCCAGACTAAATTAAACCAAGTTTCTGTTCCCACCTCTATCTGTCAGTGGATCACCAGCTAAATGACAGATAGGCAGTTAGTGAGACTGGAGAAATTCACTTCCTGCACCTGTACGATCAGCACTGGTGCCCCCCAGGGATGTGTGCTCTCCCAACTACTCTTCTCCCTGTACACAATTGACTGCACCACCAAGGACCTCTCTATCAAGCTCCTGAAGTTTGCAGGCGACACTACTGTCATCGGCCTCATCCAGGATGACAATGAGTCTGCATACAGAAGGGAGGTTGAACAGCTGGCTGTCTGGTGCAATCAAAACAACTTGGAGGTGAACACGCTCAAAACAGTGGAGATGATAGTGGACTTTAGGAGGAACATCCCAACACTGACCCCGGTCACCATTCTGAACAGCACTGTGGCAGCAGTGGAGTCATTCAGGTTCCTGGGCACTACCATCTCATTGGACCTGAAGTGGGAGACACACATTGACTCCATTGTGACAAAGGCCCAGCAGAGGTTGTACTTCCTTCGCCAGTTGAAGAAGTTCAACCTGCCACAGGCACTGCTGATACAGTTTTACTCAGCAGCCATTGAGTCTGTCCTCTGCACTTCAATGACTGTCTAGTTTAGTTCAGCTACAAAATCAGACATCAGAAGACTACAAAGGACAGTTTGAAGTGGATTATTGGTTGCCCCTTGCCCTCCCTTCAAGAACCATACATTTCCAGAGTGAGGACAAGGGCTGGTAAAATCTCTCTGGACCCCACTCACCCAGTCCACTACCTTTTTGAACTGTTGCCTTCTTGCCGGCGCTACAGAGCTCTGAGCACCCGAACCGTCAGGCACAAGAACAGTTATTTCCCTCAGGCTATCCATCTCATGAACAGTTAAAACTGCCCCATTGAGCAATAATTATGTGCAATACACATCTTAGTCAATTTATATTTATCCAAAATATCTTAACTCTTCTGCCATTACATTCCCTTGCACTATCTGTATATAACAGATCTGTATTTGCACACACACATATATATATATATATATATAGTCTTATTTTGTATTTCTATACAGTATATACTTATATTTTCTATTCGCTTTTTATTTGTATTCTATTTTTTTTTATTATCTCTGTCTTGTTGTTGTATTATTTGTGCACTAGCAGCTTCTGTCACCAAGACAAATTCCTTGTATGTGTAAGCATACTTGGCAATAAAGCTCATTCTGATTCTGATTCTGAAATTAGCAAGCAAGAACAGTCAGTTTCACCTCAAATGCAGCATCATGTGTTTAATAGTTGCCCGTGGGAGGATTGCATGTCAGTGTCGTGAAAACAAACAACTAGAGGACAACTCCCAAATTCTATTGATGGTTAGACATTTCATAAATCACGTGCCTATACTTTGGCAACGACTGTGGCCAAAAGTGCATGTTTGACGTGTAAATAACATTTTCTTGTAAAGGACAAAAAAACAAAAATACAAGCTCACTCCCTTGGAAAGATTTTCTTTCAGAATTTTCAAAACATGGAGCACTTTTCTTGTTTCCTCTGAGTGCTTTGAGTAGAACAAACGGGTTGTGAAACTGTTTGAGTCACTCTTATGGTGAGTTTAGCGGTAACGCAAAGCACTTAAAATGCCACAGCCATGACTCAGCACGCACACACACACACACACACACACACACACACACACACACACACACACACACACTCTTTAGCTCTGCTCTAGAGCTTTTTGAACTGCCTTGCTGTCTACTGCCTACACAGGCAACTACCTTCTAAGCCAGCATCACAACTAAAATGGAACCTTATAAGTGACACATTTGGAATGCTGTACATAGGCAGCAACTCTACACACCACACAAATTAATCTGAACAACTGACCATACCACGTTACAAAACGAACACCACATACTGAACATAAAATAAGTTGCATGAACAAAAATTTACAGTTTACAGTTTTCATATTGATCTTTTTTGGTATTGAATGAATTTATGTGATGCTGCCACAATGACAGTCAGTACCATTTCAGACCATTCTGGCACCCTAGACAAGATCCCTATTGGGGGGTTGGTATGGCAGAGGCCTCCTCTTTGGCGCCCTCCCAGCAGGTGAGGCCTAGGCGACCGCCTAGTTCGCTTATGCCTAGAAACGGCCCTGATGACAGTAGTTGACCTAAATACAGTGCAATCTAATGGCTGATTAACACCATTGTGGCAACTTTAAGAAAACAGTGTACTTGTGTTGCTTTATGAATTGGACTCTGATACATTTCCCGTCGCTCCATGTGCAGCTTGAGGGCTGAATTCACTAAACAGTTGTGCCACTTTTACGCGTGGTATTTCAGCGTAAAATCCCGAGTCTTATTCAATAACCACCCGCAATTAATTTTAGCAGCAGCAATTAAATTGCTCTGTGTCTTGAGTATTTAAAAGAAGTCATTGGGGCAGATTTGATAAGAATGAATTGCGCCTGCTAAAAGGGCCATTTTTTTGCACGCGTTAACCTCACTAATGGAGATCAGGCAATGGCGCAAACTCACCCACAAAATCGCGGCTAACGCTAATTTGCACGCGCAATTCTGATCTTGCGGTCCCATTCTGAGTGCAAAATAGCCGAAGATCCCACAGAGCACCGTATTTGACCCACCCTGTAAGGACTGAACAGCATCACTTTGATCCAGACACCTGGATAATCTCTTAAACATGCAGATCGTGTGCTTGACATCTGGATTTATGCCAGATTATAATGCTCTTCAACATCATTTGATGAGTATTTGATTAATTACTGCTGAAATGATCGGTTGAAATTTTTTGAAATAAAACAAATTTTTCCACCTACTTTAATTTGGCGATAATAGCGCAATGTCAGTTGCGCAGGGCAAAGTGCACAGAGTTTTATGAATGAAGCACAATCTTTAATGAGCCTAATTTACATAGAAGGGAGGCATGTTTGCGCGGGGAAAGGAATGACAATGACTTCATTTAAATATTGAAGACGCAGCGCAATTTCAGCGCTGATTGCGCCCGCCAAATGTGATAGCGGGTGGTTAGTGAACAATACGCAGGTATTTGCACTGAAATTCCATGCACAAAAGTAGCACAACTGTTTAGTGAATCTGCCCAATTGTCATTCCTTTCCATGCAAACAGGCCTCCTTTCTATGTAAATTACGCTTATTATAGATTACGCTTAATTCACAAAATGGGTCTGGCGTAGCTTAGATTTTGCTATTACCGCGAATGAAAGCAGGCGGTAACATATTTTTTTTAATTTAGGTTATAACCTGGTATATATCCAGATGAACGGTGTTGTCAAGCGCACTTTGGCATATTTAAGAGATGATTCAGGTGTCTGGTGTATGAATAGCGCTTTGAATCTGCCCGCAAGATCAGAATTGCGTGTGCAAATTGCATTCAGCAGCAGTTTTGTGGGCGCGTTTGCGCCATTGCCTGTTCTGCATAATTTCTTTAGTGAATCTGCCCCTGAGTGTTTTCCATCCTATACTTGCATTGTGTTTTTGGCCAGTGTGGTGGAAGCTACTTCGAAACTTCTACAAGCTACTAATAACCTAAAGGCCTTTTCACATGAGATGACACAATTATGGAAGGCGAATCGCAGAGGAATGGCCCTTTCACATAGAAAGCGACGCGAATGTTCGGCATTAGCACATTCACGCCTTTACAATAGATGCCGCTAATCAACAAGCAGTTTTCCCGTGGCATGGAAAGTGGCTCCTCCATCCATCACAAGTGAGAAGAAGAACTAACCACTTGACAAGTTTGCAAAACAAACAAGACAAGCAAATGAGTTCTCTAGCGAGCAGACGAAAAAAGGAACATGGATAAGTTGACTGACAGTTTTATCATGTATACACAGTCTGAGGGGTGATTAGAAAGACTTAAGTATAAAAAATAATATTAACGGTTAAAATATGTTATCATTTGTAACAATACTGATTATATGTCACTGTCACCCATACTCTACTGTATATACTCGTGTTAAGTTTAAAATCACTGCGTAATGTACACACATAATGACATTTTAAAACAAATGGTTTATTGTATTGTAATGCCATATACATCTACTTGTGTTATACAATTGCACAAAACCCTGCATGTTATGAATTAAACGTGACTACATTTAAACAAGTCGATATAATGCACACAATAAACCAAAATCCCACTCAACAAAACCCATCTTCAGTTTAACCCATTATTAGATACTTTAAAACTTAACTCCTGTCAGTGACTGTAAAAGACAGCATTTGATGCAAATAAAATACACATCCTCACTGCTGGTTCAGGATGTCTTCCTTGAGTTACTTCAGTGTTTAATGTTGGTGGTCAAAACATGTGCTACAAAGCTCATATTATATTGGTCAGGGCATATTATCGCCGGGCGAAGAAATAAAAATCGACACACTCATTTTTAAAAAAAACTGTCTTTGGTGGTACGCGAATGTTCGCTCCAGGTGTGAATAGCTTCATCGGAAACCATTGTTTCAAATCAAAATGTTAATAATGGCGAAAAACTGTGGAGGAAATTCACGTTGGGTGTGCAAAGGCCTTAAAGGAGTTAAACTATTGTCAAGTTTAACTTACTATTTTTTTTTTTAAATAGTTAACTACACAACAAGCTACTAACAAAAAAATAGCTAAAGCTATTTAAAGAAAACAATATTTTTTGATATATGATATTATTTAATTCTGCAATAAGACCAAGGTTTAACTGCAGTAACCATAGTTAACCATGGTATTTGTAGTAAGATCATAGTAACCACAACACTACAGTCATGGTTACTACAATATTGTTATACTAAAACCATGATTAATTTTCGATTGGGTTAAATCGACAACATTAAATTGAACATAAATTTATACTTAATATACACTAATAAAACTAGAAAATGTACTAGTTTGTATAACTGAATCAAAATGATAAACAGTGATTGACAACAGCAAGTAACAAAAATGCTATATAATATAGCGTTTTGTGACACTACAGCACTACTCGTGGTTTACTCAAAAAAATACACTATTGTAAAAATAGCTGAGTTACTGTCACTGTACTGAAAATTGTAGTTAAGTTAGTAGCACTGCTACTTTTAATAAACTCCCAACTATGTTTTTTTGCCTTAAAGGGAACGTTGAATTTTTTTTAAAATACACTGATTTGGAATTTTTCATTTCAAATTGACCCTACTTACTTTCTTAATACCCATTCCTGGTGTTATTGTACACGATTAATCGGCTCACATTATTCCAAAGAAACAAAAAATCTTTGTCTTAATAGTATTTAATCAACATATAATAACTTGATCATCCTCTGAAATGACTTTCCTTTTCAGCTCAGTCATGAATACCTCTTACCTTTTCAACCCCTCCTCTTCAACCACCAGGCTCTATTCTGGTACTGCATGTAACGTCCACTTTTCATGATCCAATCAGTTCCTGGTGGATAAAATCAAGTCCTATCCTACTTTTTTCCTCATTGAATATGTTGGTTCACTTTTAACATTCATGTTTTTATAAGTTCACACTTTTATGGACATATATATACACCTGGGCACTGCACATATGGATACATAGTTTGTTTCTGAAAATATCTGCAAACTTAACCTTGATACAGTGCATGTACCCTGTGCAAGCACACTGACATGTTGAAAAGACTCACAAATCACTGGGTCATTATGAACTGTATACACGTGTGTGTATCTGTTTAGCATTTCTGTCAGGGTTACACCAGTCAACGAGGCTTAATTAAGCCTTGAAGCTTTGCCCTGGAGGGGGGCAGGAGAATGTTTGGAGGTGTCACTAAAGGCTAATTACCCCCCAGGGGTATGGATGTCTGCATTTACCCCCCACAGATCCCCTCCAGGAAAACTTGACAAAGATGCATTTAGCAGATCTGTATAAAACACTGTCTGAAACACTAAACTCTTCTTGGACAGGATGTGCTGCTTTTAGTTTGTCCGAATGTGGCTTGTGTGATACACATGCACTAAAGATAAAAAAAACCTGTACAAATTTAACAACATGATCATGCTTGCTGGCTAAAATTGATGACCTGAAAATCTCAATTATTTGTGGATACATCATAAAATGCAATTTATTCTTTTTGGCATTTTAATGGCGTTAACTACACAACAATTGTTTACAACCCTGGATATTTCAGCATTTAGAGTTTTAAAAGTTTGTGGAAAAAAGACTTTTTAAATAAGCAAAAATTGAGGTTACAGTGAGTCACTTACAATGGAATTGAATGGGGCCAAACTGTAAACATTAAAATACTCACTGTTTCAAAATTATAGCCATAATACATAAAATATTTGTGTGTTAACATGATTTTAGTGCAATAAAATCACTTGGAAAACATTAATGTTACATCCATTTTTACAATTTCGTTGCCATGAGGACGTAACACCGTAAATCCTAAAACCCTAAAACGACATTAAAAATGACGATGTAAACAAGTTTACAGTTATAATAATGCACCAGTTTAAACATAAGAATAAATGAGTGCTTTTATAAAATTATAAGCTTCACATTTCTGCCTTTAAACCATCCAAAAATTGGCCACATTCACTTCCATTCACCTCAATTATTGCTTTTTTAAAGAAAAGGAGGGGCAAGTCAAAATTATTTTTTGGGGTAATAAATCATTTTGCCACAAATGCTGTCGATTTAGCTTATCTTGTGTAGAACCCAGAATATTTCTTTAAATCAGAAATAAAGTCACAATTGCGAGATATAAAGTTACAGTAGAGAGATGTAAAGTTACTGTAGAGAGATGTAAAGTTACTGTAGAGAGATATAAAGTCACAATTGCGAGATATAAAGTTACAGTAGCGAGATATAAAGCTACAGTAGCGAGATATAAAGTCACAATTGCGAGATATAAAGTCACAATTGCGAGATATAAAGTTACAGTAGCGACATATAAAGTTACAGTAGAGAGATATAAAGTCGCTATAGTGAGATATAAAGTTACAGTAGTGAGATATAAAGTTACAGTAGCGAGATATAAAGTTACAGTAGAGAGATATAAAGTCGCTATAGCGAGATATAAAGTTACAGTAGCGAGATATAAAGTTAAAGTAGCAAGATGTAAAGTTACAGTAGAGAGATATAAAGTCACAATTGCGAGATATAAAGTTACAGTAGAGAGATATAAAGTTACACTAGAGAGATATAAAGTCACAATAGCGAGATATAAATTTACAGTAGCGAGATATAAAGTTACAGTAGAGAGATATAAAATCGGTATAGCGAGATATATAGTTACAGTAGAGAGATATAAAGTCACAATTGCGAGATATAAAGCTACAGTAGCGAGATATAAAGTCACAATTGCGAGATGTAAAGTTACAGTAGCGACATATAAAGTTGCTATAGTGAGATATAAAGTTACAGTAGTGAGATATAAAGTTACAGTAGCGAGATATAAAGTTACAGTAGAGAGATATAAAGTCGCTATAGCAAGATATAAAGTTACAGTAGAGAGATATAAAGTTACACTAGAGAGATATAAAGTTACAGTAGCGAGATGTAAAGTTACAGTAGCGAGATATAAAGTTAAAGTAGAGAGATATAAAGTTACAGTAGCGTGATGTAAAGTTACAGTAGCGAGATGTAAAGTTACACTAGAGAGATATAAAGTTACAGTAGAGAAATATAAAGTCACAATTGCGAGATGTAAAATTACAGTAGCGACATATAAAGTTACAGTAGAGAGATATAAAGTCGCTATAGTGAGATATAAAGTTACAGTAGAGAGATATAAAGTTACAGTAGTGAGATATAAAGTCGCTATAGTGAGATATAAAGTTACAGTAGCAAGATATAAAGTTACAGTAGAGAGATATAAAGTTACAGTAGCGAGATGTAAAGTTACACTAGAGAGATATAAAGTTACAGTAGCGAGATGTAAAGTTGCACTAGAGAGATATAAAGTTACAGTAGCGAGATGTAAAGTTACACTAGAGAGAAATAAAGTTAAAGTAGAGAGATATAAAGTTACACTAGAGAGATATAAAGTTAAAGTAGAGAGATGTAAAGTTACAGTAGAGAGATATAAAGTTAAAGTAGAGAGATATAAAGTTACACTAGAGAGATATAAAGTTACAGTAGCGAGATATAAAGTTACAGTAGCGAGATATAAAGTTAAAGTAGCAAGATGTAAAGTTACAGTAGAGAGATATAAAGTTACAGTAGAGAGATATAAAGTTACAGTAGCGAGATATAAAGTTACAGTAGAGAGATGTAAAGTTACAGTAGAGAAATATAAAGTCACAATTGCGAGATATAAAGTTACAGTAGAGAGATATAAAGTTACAGTAGCGAGATGTAAAGTTACACTAGAGAGATATAAAGTTACAGTAGAGAGATATAAAGTTACAGTAGCGAGATGTAAAGTTACACTAGAGAGATATAAAGTTACAGTAGCGAGATGTAAAGTTACAGTAGAGAGATATAAAGTTACAGTAGCGAGATATAAAGTTACAGTAGCGAGATGTAAAGTTACACTAGAGAGATATAAAGTTACAGTAGAGAGATGTAAAGTTACACTAGAGAGATATAAAGTTAAAGTAGCGAGATGTAAAGTTACAGTAGAGAGATTTAAAGTTACAGTAGCGAGATGTAAAGTTACAGTAGAGAGATATAAAGTTACAGTAGCGAGATATAAAGTTACAGTAGCGAGATATAAAGTTACAGTAGAGAGATATAAAGTTAAAGTAGCAAGATGTAAAGTTACAGTAGAGAGATTTAAAGTTACAGTACAGAGATATAAAGTCACAATTTATTTACATGCTCAAACTGTGCAAACTATTGTAACTGGGATGAGTCTGAATCACCCCAAGCTACAACACACCAAACTAATATATGAATTGACCAAATGTTCTTTATTTGTATTTAAGGCAGACCTGGTGGGATGATAGCAGCTCAAAGTTTGACAGGACTTTTAGTAAACTCATAATGGAACCTGCTTTGGAAAATGGAAACTGTTGTTGACATTGAATCAGAATCAGAATCAGCTTTATTGCCAAGCATGCTTACACATACAAGGAATTTGTCTTGGTGACAGAAGCTTCCAGTGTACAACAATACAAGACAGAGAGAATAAAATAAAAAAATAGAATAAAAATAAAAAGTGAATAGAAAATATAAATATATATAGAAATACACAATAGACAATATATATATATATACAGTGTTGGGGAGTTACGGAATATATGTATCGGGATTACGTATTTAAAATACAAAATATAAGTAACTGTATTCCACTACAGTTACAATTTAAATCATTGGTAATTAGAATACAGTTACATTCAAAAAGTATTTAGATTACTGAAGAGATTACTTTGCATTTTATTGTCATTTGTTTCATTTAATATTTAGTCCTTTCAGATGGAAAACATTTATACATATAAATGATGTGATCCAAAGTGCATTTGAACAGCGGTGAAACACTTTCTTATGATGTGTTACATTCATACGAGCAGACAGAGAAGTAAGTTTGAAGTAAGTTTGGAGCAGAAGAAATAGAAATAAACCTTGTGTAAATTGTCAGCTTTACGCTAAGATAAAATGCTATTTCTAGTCATTTTACATGCACGTTACCAGACATGATCATATTTTTTTTATCAAGAAAATTCACGTTAGATCATAATTTATTTTTTCTAGTAAGACCTTTGATATTAGGGCAAAAATCGTATTCTTGATAATAATTTTTGTATTGTTTTCCTATAAAAATATCTAAAAATCCTTGACTGTTCATGAGATGGATAGCCTGAGGGAAAAGATTGTTCCTGTGCCTGACGGTTCTGGTGCTCAGAGCATTGTAGCATCGGCCAGAAGGCAACAGTTCAAAAAGGTAATGGGCAGGGTGAACGGGGTCCAGAGTGATTGATTTGAATTGATGATATGTAAATAAATAAACAATATGGAATGCACGTAAATATACAAAACATGGAATAAACATAGCTATTAATAGGGTATTTAGTAAGGCTGTGCAACATAGTCATAATGCATATCTGTATCTGTTGCAGTGGCAAAATTATATGTATCTGTATTCAGATATGACCGGATGCGGATGGGATTTAATCAGGAAGTGCGTCAAAACTATATGAAAAGCCAATTTCTAAATGTAACTATTCCATTTAGATTTTCCATATAGCAAATATGCCTTGTATAATTCATACAATTATTATTATTACTATTATAGAATGATCGAGGAATTGTGAAAGAGAGTACTTAAACCAAGAATGGAATTCTAGCATACTGTTTAACTTATACTGCAGAGTGTACACTGTATATTTCATACTATTTAAAAAAAAAAATTGTATGTAGAACAGTATGCATACATTCTTTAATGTGACCTAATATGATGTATGATAAATTCAGCAAGTGGTACCCAATTATCATATCAGAAATACATTTGTTTAACATTTTGAATCACATTTTGAGTGGAACATCCCAACATTTGATAGTGTGATCAAATAATGAGTCAAGAAATTAAGAGACTGATCATGGTTCATATCGATTCTAGTTTATTTTTCACATTGGATACTGGAAGGTCAAATTAAGTATTTTGCATTATGGTATACAATAATCTACGCTGTGTGCTTGGTTATATAGTGCACATTTGCAAATGTAGTTGCTAGAACAGTTTGGTATTCCATGCATACTGAAAATCGACATACTGTGCACATTATACATACTGCATACTGCAGAAATAGCACAAGTTTTGCATTCCGAGCATATCCGAATAGTGCTAAAAAGGAAAGATCTGTGGTTTTCACTGACACGTACAGATTGAATATAAAGGAAAAGTAGAGAGTTGAATCTCTGGACACAATTAAAATAGGAACAAATGATCTGGCTGCTCATAATAATTTGAATATGATTGGAATCCATTTCGTCAGAACAAAGCTTGAGTGACATGAAAGAGCCAGATCCATGTGGTTCTGTTTTTTTGTCCCAGAACCCATTAAATCAAAATTGAAAAGGCCTTCACTCAAATGAAATCATATATTAATCTAGTCTTTCAGTCTGAACACACTGAGTTGAGCTATACAGTTTGAGGCATCTTTATGTGCTAGAAGTTTCCACTGAGCAGAACAGACACTTCAAAGGGAAAGATTGAAGCAACATGTCGTGGACAATCTCAACTCAACAAAATCCACATCGTGTTATAAAACAGACCTACAACGGTTACTCCAAGAATACACAACTAGAGCTGACCTTTGACCTCACTTTGACCTCAATGAAGGCTCAAATCAACAAACCACCCTGTTAATACTGATTTACTACACCACTGCATTTCCACATTTCTGAGTGTGCACTCACCCTTCAAGACGGCAGACTTTCTTTTTATGCATTTTGATTCACCTGATAATCAATATTATCCATATTTAAACTATTTAAACTTAACAAAAAACGATGAGTTAGAAATAAGAATCTGTTAAAACTATTATTGACTTTAACTCTGTCAATAAAGTGTTTTAAGGATAACTCTCCATCATAGTCATTATTACTAAAGATGAACACATTTTGTTTGTGGTTAAAACAATAAATATGTGCGTGTTCTGGATATAAATATGTTAACGGTTGATGTGTTTATTAATAAAATGGACATTGTGTTTTCACTTCAAAACAAATTCTGTCCACCTGACCATGCATTTGAGAAACGATTTTAGATATAATATTAGCATTAATATTTAGATATAGATATAACACCTGTTTGGATGGAAATTTGCGGTTGACAATTAAAATATTAATTATTCAGATACATATGCATAATTTCCACCTTAACGTGAAAATATGAATTGTTTGTTCATATATTTTACAATTAAATAAATGAAACAAAAAATACAAGTTAAACTCAATCGACATCATTTTTGGCATAATGTTGTTTACCACAAAAAGCTGTTTTGTCTCGTCCCTCCTTTTCTTTAAAAAACAAAGCAAAAATGGAGGTTACAGAGAGGCACTTACAACAGAAGTCAATGGGGCCAATTTTTAGAGGGTTTAAAGTCAGAAATGTGAAGCTTATAATTTTATAAAAACACTTGTATTAATTCTTCTGTTAAAACTTGTGTATTATTTGAGCTGTAAAGTTGTTCAAATGGTCCTTTTAGGGCTTTAGGGTTTACGGTGTTACATCGTCATGGCAACGAACTTGTAAAATTGGCTGTAAGTTTACACAGAGAAGGTTATTAAGTGATTTTATCACATTAAAATCACGTTAACCCACATATTGATAACATCTCATGGTTACACTTTTGAAACAGTGAGTATTTTAACGTATACAGATTGGCCCCATTGACTTCCATTGTAAGTGCCTCACTGTAAAACAGACTTTTGCATTTATTTATTTTTTAAAGAAAAGGAGGGACGAGTCAAACTTTTATTTTTGTGGTAATCAATATTACGCCACAAATGCTGTTGATTGAGCTTAACTTGTATTGAACCCGGAATATTCCTTTAAACATTGATATTGTGATTTATAAATAATAATAATAATAATAATAATAATAATAATAATAATAATAATAAAAACATTATTGGAAATGCAAGTATCAATTTGATACCTGTTAAAGTAATAGTGAACCTGTCTGTGCATTTCCCCAACACCAAAACACGAAAAAAAAGTAAACAGTTTTACTATAATTTCTGTTTAACTGATTATTCTTAATACATTTGAGTTGTTATCATAATTTCAGTGTAATTTCTAATAATTTTACTCTTTATTCTTATAAACATATTAGCTAAAATAAATGTTAATGTTAAATGAATGCAAGTCATGCTTATTTATAAATGAAGCGCATTGAGTTTTTATCATAACTTTATTGAAAAAACCTTATACAGGTTTTTAATCATTAACATTATATCTTTAATAGTATTTCAACTTGTTTTTCGCCATGAATATGATGGTGTGATGGCGTTAAATCACAAACAAACAAACAAACAAACAAAACAAACCCAAAGTGCTGTACAACTCTAGCAAAACAGGAGCAAAAATGTGCAGTTAATAACAAAATAAGCATCTGCCATTTTTCCCCACAGTTATATTATTTATTATGCATCTTTTTTCTTACACATTATCAAAATTTTGTATTTTTCCTCCCATTGAACTCTAGTCTGTTGATAGCAGATGACCAGTTCATTAATGTCCCTAGAGGCCTTTGAATTCAGAGACTGATAACACACATCAAAGAGCCGACGGTGTGTGTGTGTTTTCTCCATGCACTGCTTTATAATTGGCAGAGGTCAGGAATCTCATGCAGTCAAGTCCACAGAGGTGACACACACACTTCTCTGCACACACTCAAGTTTAACACAACACGGACATGCTCATTTGAAGATGGTGAATCGATTCAGCTCGGTCGAATCTTTACTGCGCCAAAGGTCAGAACCGATGCTTTCACATCAGCATACTTCAAATCGTTTAACCGGACAAGCCCATTTATTTCCTGAACTGTCAGAGAGTATTTGACACTTTATACGACAATTCCGTTTTCAAGCTGATCACGCAGAAGGCCTCCGTATGCGTAAATCCTAAAATAAACCATTTAACGTGTTAACTTCTTTCGTCTTAACGCTGACCCAGTAGTAAAGGACAGAACGTGAATTCAGATTTCTTTATTTGATTTTCTATTTAAAGTGGTTACATTTCAGTTCTAGAATTTTGCATAGAAAATGAATAATATAATGATCAACAGATCAACAACAACAAGCCTGTTCTAAAAGCACTGAATGAACACATGATACCCATGAAACACACACCATATTGTGTTCAAAAACAAATCTCAGCAGTTCACTTCTTTAACTCGAGACACAATGTTCAAATTGTCCGGATGCAAACGAGAGTCGAAGCTTTACAGAAATAATTACCAAATGCATTCGTCGGTATATCCTCGGTGCTTGTGTGGAAACCCAATATAATTCCAGATTAAAGGACTTCAAAGGAGAATTGGAGGCGGTGTGTCTATTCCACGTCCCTTTTTGCAGGTCGATTGCGCATTTCAAAACACACACAAGCAATGCACAAATATATCATTCCATCTATGCCATCGAGTCTAACTTCTATTAAAAGAAAAGTCAATTTGTGTTGAACTCTGTGAATGTGAAGGCGGGTCTGTGCATCTCAACATCTGTGTTCTTCACGTGACTTTAAGACACATATTAACAACATCTGGAAAAAGAAGTTTGATTCAGGTGCCTGAGATTTCTCTCTCTCTCCCTCTCCAAGTCCACAAACTTCTGGAATGTTTTTGTCGGGAAATCAGTGCATACCACCAAAGAGAAATAAAACGGCGGATTTGCCTCTTTAAAACTCTTTACATACAATAATTTGGCCTATCAATAATTACACAAATCTACCATTTATTTATATTTAATGTATGTATTTATTTTTTGTTTAATTACTTAATGTTTACCTAATTATTATTATTTATTTTTTTACATATTATTTATATTACATTTTCTTCTTACATTTATTTCCTGAAATGTTTATTAATATTTTATATATATATATATATATATATATATATATATATATATATAATTCTCTCAGCCTCAGATAAGGGGTTCTTTGTACTGGAATATACAGTATAGGCTATCATTTTGACATAGAAAAACACAAATATTGACCTTTCTTTTATTTGAGGTATTTTATTATTATTATTATTATTATTTTCATGTTTCTAAATGTTTGTTATATTTCTCGAAGCTATATAGAAATATTGACATAGGCCTATATAATATTCTTACTAGCCTGTTTCTTAATTTTGAGTGTTTTCTAAATTTGTTCTTCATATTTCTCATACCGGGGAGGGACCGGGGTTCAGGCGGTAAAATGTTCGGGTTTTGTCGTTTTGACCTGCTGCACCTTTCCGTGACCTTCCCGACCCCCTCAGTTTATAGACATCTGGGAATTCCATACATGTTGGAGCCTCGTTACACACCTTCTTCAAATGATTCCTTACTACATCCTAAAATGCTTTCCCAGAAATCCTGTAACATTACACGGGACCCTTTGGGTTCAAAACCACAAAAAACTTAATTATGCAGAAATATTTATTGTTATCTTTCTTTTAAGGAACTCAACATCATTTAATAATGAGATATATATATATATATATATATATAGCTTAGCCTTCTTGATTAGAATAAACATTCTCCGTTTTATTTTCCGATTTCATTGCTGTATTTTTAAGGCCTGATGAAAATATCATGATTTGCAAAAATGTTCTAAAAATTGATTTTCAAAACAGAAACTTACCGATTTTAAAAACATATCTCTACAATATAAAATAAGCTTAATCATATTTTATTTTGATAAGAAGGCTTTAAAGGACTGTACTCTAAAAAGTGAGACCCAACCAAGAGCAAATTTGTTAAAGAGCAGGTCGAAAATTCAAACATTTTATAGACTGGTTATTGCAACACATTCGTTTGCGTTTCCTCCTTTATAATCCATAAAAACGACTTTGAAATAGATATTCAAAACATGTTTTATTGCAGAACATATATACACATATGTACACAGTATTTAAAATAGAAATGCAAGTAGACACCAGATCTATTCTGCATTGTGGCAATCATTAATAAATAAATAAAAGTCTTTTCTTGGACCAAACAACGAAAATACACAGATATGAGCCGAGCAGTTTTCATATTCCCTTCCTTCGTTCGTTTCGTAAAACTAAATAAATATGACGACATGCACTTTGTTGCTGCTTCAGTAAATGCGATGTCTTTTCCTGCTGTGTGCTGGAATGAGTTGGCAAGGCTGACATGCATGTTTACAGAAGCACATGGTTTCCACATTCAGCGTCAGAACAGCAAAATTGTAATAACAAGCCCAGATTTAATTGTAATTCCTGCTCCCATGTCGCGTTTCACAATTGTAAGTGCTTGCAACGACGTCATGATGCTCCAGAATTTTCCCTTGATAATCCTTATCGATTTCCGTCATTATTGTATCTTGGTCCTTACAGTGGGTTCATTTCGATTCTTAAGACTCCATACTTGAGGCCAAAAATCTGCGCAAAAAAAAAAAAAAAAAAAAAAAAAAAAGAAGAAGAAAAAAAAAAGAAGAGAGTGAGTTTAATAATCCACAAAAATCGATGCAATATAATTAGCTTTTACTTCAAAATAATATGCACTTCACTTGTTAACTGGTTACTTTAATGGTAATTACCAGATATTTAAAATATGCATTAAAAATGGCCAAAAAATAGTGCAAACCACAAACCAGATTCCGAACCATTTTTAGTGCTAAATAGAAGTGCAGGAGTAAAGAACCTTGAAACCAAACCACAACTAACATTTTACAGCACACAATGATTCTTCAAATTAGGCTATACATGATTCTGCCAGTCGAAAGTTTGGACAAACCTATACATTCTTTATTATTACTATTTTCCCGGTGTTAGCACAATAATAATACACTCATTAAGACTGTGAAATAGCACAAATGGAAGTCTGAGAAATATATAGATAAGATGATCAAGAACTGTTAAACATATCTTATATAATCTTTAGATACTTTGGGATACTTTTTAAACAGCATTGAAGGAGTTTCCATGTATGCTGGACACTTGTTGAATGTTTTTCCTTCACCAGACATAAAGATGCATTAGCCTTTAGATTGAGAAGTTTTTCAAGGTCACGAAAAACACATTTAGTGTGTCCAAACTTTTGACAGGTAGTGCAGAAATATGATTATTATTCTCAGCTTTTAAATTCGTAACCCTCTGGTACACTCCTTTGCCCGTTTCTACATGTTAGATAGAATATATTTGAAATGCATGACGTTTTGCATCGCATACCGTGCTGCACTATACAAGTGCATCCATGCATTAGTGGGATGTTGACATGGACCACGCGCCCTCCATTCTCCACACGGAAAATGCGTAACTGAGTCTCTCGTGCGCCACATAACTGCAGCTGGACATTTTCGAGTCCAGTTCGTCGCTTTGCAAAACCTGACAGAGGAAGTCGATGTACCGGGCCGCGAGCTTGAGAGTCTGTATCTTGCTTAGTTTATCGGAAGGTAACGTCGGGATGATTTTGCGCAAGGATGCGAACGCCTCGTTCAGAGACTGAGTCCTCTGACGCTCGCGCACGTTCGCCATGACGCGCTGCGTCTGCAGGTCCTCCAGAGACTCCGGGCTGCTGCTGCTGCTGTTGCACTTTTTGCTTCGCTTCCCGGGCGTCGGACTGTCCGAATCCTCGCCGTTTTTCCTGCTCGGTCGTCTTTTCCTGCCGCTTCTTTTCGGCGGGCGTCTGTTGAGCTCTTCTTCGCTGTTTCCCAAACTGTCCAGTGGAGACTCCGGGGAGCTGGACTCCTCATGCATCGCCTCTTCCTCAAACATCACCTTTTCTTATTAAGTGATTAAACTCCCAAAATTCCCACTCCTCCTGAATGGGGTCCAAAGCAGTGATTTTGTGTCCCTGACTCTCAGTATTTCGGGGTTTCTCCTTGTGCGTCACGGAGGTGTTTCTCAAACTTGAAGGAAAGTTTGGAGTCTCTTATAGTCTGGAAGACGCAAACTTTATGGAGTGGCCTGTGATTGGACAAGATGATGCGTGACGTAAGAGAGATGAGGGAGAGGAGGGTGATCCAAAAGGTTTCGGTTATACAAGAAGCCATTCTTTCAACTTTTTCAAGCATCACAGTGCATCATTTAAACTAAACACAACAGGCATGGATATTATTTTTGTCATTACAAAAATAATAAAATAAAATATTATAGAATAGAATTAAATCCAATCAAAAGAATATATATATATATATATATAAGGAAAAACAATGCAATTACACAACAGACACACTGATGACATGCTCTTGCATTGATTATATTAGTATCATTAAAAATATAATACAATAGCCTTCAATATAACAGAACACACCTAAAAAAAATATAAAACTTCAAAAATGCAAATAATAATAATAATAATGCTGTCACACAACACAACATACACACTGATGCCATTTAGTCTCACATAGTCTTGCATTGATGGTATTGTTTTGTCATTAAATACATTTGGAATAGAATAGAATAGAATAGAATAGAATAGAATAGAACCAAAAGAAAATATCAAACATAAAAAATGCCATTATGCCAAAACTTAGCAGTATGTTCCAACAGCAATATTTAAACACTCAGTATTGAAACATTGGCTATTTTGCCAAGTTTCATGATTAATTTTTAAATGAGTTATTCAATTATGACATATTCAGACTCATAAGTAGGATATAGTCTTACTGCAAACGTTGATGTGTATGTAGTATAGAACAGAATTAATAGAAATAGAATATTTATTTTGTGTTTAAAATGCATAATGTGTATTATATGGTATAAAACATAAAAATATCAAACATGCTTCATGGAAAAATTGTGAACTTGGAAGTAGCCTATGTGATCCAACAATAATACTGAAACATTAAATAGTTAAACATTCAAAAACTGGAAATACAGCACGCATGCATAAAAAGTAAAACGTTGAATTAGTTTAGGATTAAGGGTTTTTCTTGTGTCAATCGTAATGCATAACATGTCAGCAATGCAGTTATAGTATTAACATCATTTACAGCCAATTTGCACACTGGCAGTTATGAAGAACTGTGTCATTATTCTCAGTCAGTGGGCTGAAATCCATCTGTAAAAGAACAGAGCGAATCTGGCTTGGCTAAGTAGAGCTCATTGTTTATTTGAACATGTTCTGAAATGCATGTCTGTTTTAGTGTTATTGCGGCGTCAGGTTTCCCCTCTGCAGCGTTTTCATACGCAACGGGTCGCGCGCAAACTGTGTGGCCTCATCACTCCAACACAAACACAACTCCCCAAAAACTGTCCGTGCATCCAAAGTCTCTGCAATGTCTGACTGACACAAGTAGAGCGGTCTTACTTAAGTTTCTGTAAATGTTACATAATATACCGGCATTATACATTCATATGTAAACCACTGAAAGGCTTCTGGATGTCAAAGGACAGTGGGGATCTCACGCGTCCCTTTTAAGTTGAAAGATTCCGCAAGGGGGCGCACTGATTAAACTTATCCATGATTCACAGTGTCATCGTGCGTAAAAGCGCATCTGTGATGTGGCTTCCGGATTCACCATAAATGCATCGAGGAATGCCCATATTTGCTGTGATTTTATTTTACATTTGGCCTATATAAATGATCGAAGCCACGTGTTTTTTTCTGTCGAACAAACCTGCTCTTACTGTTTTTGTTGATTGGAGACCCCTATAGTGCTTCTAAAGCGTCCACATTTACAGGTATGTTAATCTTAACAGTTTGCCAAGTCGATGCACCTGTAAAAGGTGTGCCGTCAGCCCTGTCCAGGGTCCTGAAACAAATCCACACATATGATCTAGTATACACCTGCATGAGCGGCAGACCGTGATAAAAAGGAATGCAATGTATAAAATTGATTCTAACATAAAAAAAAAGCAACAGGTCGTCACAGTTTCCAATAAAACTAAGATGATTAACAATATGTTAAAACGCCCTTGTAGGGCACGAAAAGGTAGTGTACAACAGGGCTTAAGGGAAATTAGCTTTTTTCTGGTCATTAAGTGTATTAAGATTGAAAAAACAAACAAAAAAAAATAATATATATATATATATTATTGATGGAGCAACAATTTGTGTGAAAAGAAGGTTGTTTTAGTAAAAATTATTATTATTATTACTTTAAGGTGGCGAAGGAGCCTTTTACCCCAAACATAGGGTAAAGAGCTCCCACATTTGGGGTAAAATCCAGGGGGATTATAGTGATATTGTGTAAATATAGGAACAATAGTTATAGGACAAAAGTAGTCAATTTAGGCAAATACTTTTGAGACAGCAAGATGCTTTTTTGAATAACAAATTAAGATTATTAAGACATATTCAAAATATTCACTTCAATAAAGGATTAACAATTTCCGGTTAATTTCAGTCATTTGCCATTTCATAACTTCTCAAGTGTTTTATAAACAAATTAATCTCCATTGTGATTGGATAAGTCAATGTGAGCCCACTTTAACATTTTTCATAACAAATCTATTCGACCCACTTAAAAAAAAAAAAAAAGTGCTTATGTGTCTTAAGAAAAACAATGTGCTTTATCTTTTTTTTTTTTTTTGTACCCCAAATACTATTCTTTCACTTATTGGACAGTTATTATTAAACACCTTAAAATAAATAAAAAAAATAAATAACTGAAAATGACAATAAAAAATAAAATAAAATAAAATAAAAAACAAACAAACAAACAAACAAACAATAAATGTGATAATTTCAGGGATTCTCATTAGTTACATAAATTTGCAACATTTAAAAAAATGATTCAATATTAGTTCAAATTTCCTCAAAATCAAACTTTAGACACCACATGCAAGGATCTCATGGATCAGGAATATTTTGCAGTGCATAGTGACAAACAGGTGTTAGGGAAAGCACTGAGGTAGTTTTTGTTGCTTTTTAGTGTTTTTGGGAGAAAATAAAATCAAAAGTGCCTTTTACCATTGGGGACCTTTAGCCCTATTGTACCCTACTATACTCTTAGATGTCATTAACTGTGCAGCAGCAAAACATTGTTGCAATACAAGTTGAGTTCTGATAAACTTTTTTTTTCTCAGGCCCCAAATTGTATAATGATCAAAACTATATATATATATATATATATATATATATATATATATATATATATATATATATATATATATACACACACACACACACACACACACTGGTGGCCAAAAGTTTGGAATAATGTACAGATTTTGTTGTTTCAGAAGGACATTTGTACTTTAATTCACCAAAGTGGCATTCAACTGATCACAAAGTATAGTCAGGACATTACTGATGTATAAAACAGCACCATCACTATTTGAAAAAAGTCATTTTTGATCAAATCTAGACAGCAGCCATCACTCCAACACCTTATCCTTGAGTAATCATGCTAAATTGATCATTTGGTACTAGAAAATCACTTGCCATTATATCAAACACAGTTGAAAGCTATTTGGTTCATTAAATGAAGCTTAACATTGTCTTTGTGTTTGTTTTTGAGTTGCCACAGTATGCAATAGACTGGCATGTCTTAAGGTCAATATTAGGTCAAAAATGGCAAAAAAAGAAACAGCTTTCTCTAGAAACTCATCAGTCAATCATTGTTTTGAGGAATGAAGGTTATACAATGCTTGAAATTGCCAAAAGACTGAAGATTTCATATAAAGGTGTACACTACAGTCTTCAAAGACAAAGGACAACTGGCTCTAACAAGGACAGAAAGAGATGTGGAAGGACAGATGTACAACTAAACAAGAGGATAAGTACATCAGAGTCTCTAGTTTGAGAAATAGACGCCTCACATGTCCTCAGCTGACAGCTTCATTGAATTCTACCTGCTCAACACCAGTTTCATGTACAACAGTAAAGAGAAGACTCAGGGGTGCAGGCCTTATGGGAAGAATTGCAAAGAAAAAGCCACTTTTGAAACAGAAAAACAAAAAGAAAAGGTTCGAGTGGGCAAAGAAACACAGACATTGGACAACAGATAATTGGAAAAGAGTGTTCTGGATCTTAACCCCATTGAGCTTTTGTGGGATCAGCTAGACTGTAAGGTGCGTGAGAAGTGCCCGACAAGACAGTCACATCTATGGCAAGTGCTACAGGAAGTGTGGGGTGAAATGTCACCTGAGTATCTGGACAAACTGACCGCTAGAATAACAAGGATCTGCAAAGCTGTCATTGCTGCACATGGAGGATTTTTAGATGAGAACTCTTTGAAGTAATTTAAAAAAAATCAAATTGTAATAGTAATTTTTCATGTTATTAATGTCCTGACTATACATTGTGATCAGTTGAATGCCACTTTGGTGAATAAAAGTACCAATTTCTTTCCATAAGAACAAAATCTGTACATTATTCCAAACTTTTGGCTGCCAGTGTGTATATATATATATATATATATATATGTGTGTATATATATATATATATATATATATATATATATATATATATATATATATATATATATATATATATATATATAATCTTGAATAAGCCAGACCTGAACTTAAAATGTGCATTTATTTGTGACATTTTTTTACATTTTTATATAGGCCTAATAGGCTACTTCTTGGTGTCTAAATTGTAATAGCATTATGATAACTCATGTTTCAAATGAGCCATCATTACAGGCACTTAAAGTCAACTATAACAATAAAATAGAAATAATAATATTTTTTCCATAATAAAATCTTTAAGTACCTCAATAAACGTTTATCTAAACATGATAATGCAATGGAAATACTGCATGCAAGCTTAATTGTCTTTTAACATCTCCATCATGAAGTTGATATAAACGATGGCCAGACGCAGAGTCTCTATCCGCGAGAGTCTCTTCTCGTACGTGAACTTGGGAACCTTCCGGCGCAACAGGTCAAATGCTTCATTCAGGCTGAACATCCGCTTGCGCTCTCGGATATTGGCAGTCTGCCGCTGGACGGTGCTGATCACCCGTTTCCGCTTAGATTTCCCAGTACCGGTGATCACTGGCGATGTGGCGGTCGATGACAGCGTGCAAAAGTCGTTAGATTGGGGCACTGAGATGTCGAGCGCGTGAATGGAAGTCAAGTCCTGGGACCATCCATTGCAGTCGGTGCTGTGCATGTTTGGCATCAACTCCATGAAGTTCACATCACTGACCAAATCAAACATACTTGGATTCAAAATTGACCTTTGGATATCCATATTTCTACACAAAAAGTCTAAAATAGATTATGCAATATAGTTAAACAGTTTCACATCCCAAAGACTCCATGCATTTATCCCCATAGAGTAAAGGCTGGTGGTCTTGAGAAGGCGGGCAGTTTCTCTCTACCACTCTAGGTCGCGTGGATCACCAAATTCAATTTAGAAATCCAGTGAGCAACATGAAGTTAGATCCTCTTTGGTAAGAGTCCATGATCCCATTCCTGCTGTTTTAATATGTCTCTTAATTCGACCCAGAGTGTGTCCGTTTTCATACCTTCAGATGTGGACAAAATCTATTTTACAAATTCAACGAAACCCACTTGAGGGAAGTCCACATGCCCTCTCGGATCTGAACTATGCCATTTGATGCCGAGGTCCACAATGAAGAGGAGAGGTGCTTGACAAAAGGTCACTCTGTCATGTTTGCTCTGTTTCCTGGTGTACTGAAAGGCTAAAGAAATGAGACTTCTATTACTGAGAATGACCAAATATAACATTCCCCAAGCACAGCACTACACTTCAGCAGCTTTTCTTTTGCAAATTCGTGCAAATAGTGTCCCGTTTCCATGGAAAAGACAAAGTTTCTACTGGTCACTTGTAAGAGAAACAACATTCAAGTGATATATAAATGCAGAACATGGTGTGTTGTATAAAAATAAAAATTAAATAACGTTGATGAGTGTGCAGGGTAGTGTATTAAACTGGTGTAACTGCGCAAACTGAACGACTAGAAATGACAATGTTTATTATGAAATTTACCTGTGTGTAGCATTGAATAAGATTCATTCAAGCTGTAAAACCACAATAAGACATCCTAGAACTGAAATTACACTGTGTAGGCTATATGAAAGATACATATACACAATATATAATCCAGTGATGGCTAGAGTAACTAATCTATGCCCTTTAATAAATGATTTGGGTCGCATTGGAATGGAAAACTTTGCGAGTTGCACTCCGTGGCACGGCAGAAATGTGAGCAGCCTCCAGAGTTGTTGCTGGGTGCCACCGACAGACGGTGAGTGGGGGCGGTGTATGTACATTCATAGAAAATAATTGTTTTGAATTTTAGGACACTCCATGTCTTCCGCCAAACACGTCCAGTGTGTGACCCCCTTAAGGGAGCATAAAAGTAATTAATTTGACTCCAGTGCTTAAATCCATGTCTTAAGAAGCGATATGATAGGTGTGTTAGAAACAGATCAATATTTAAGCACTTTTTTTACTATAAATTCTCCTCCCTGACCAGTGTGTGCCAATATGCACAAAGAATGCGAATCTTCAAAAACGAAGGATGTGGAAGTGAAAGTGAAACTGGATATTTATAGTAAATAAGGACATAAATGTTGATCTGTTTCTCACCCACACCTATCATATTTCTTTAGAAGATATGGATTTAACCACTGGAGTCTTATGGATTACTGTTATGCTGCATTTATGTGCTTTTTGGAGCTTCAAAGTTTTGGTCACTATTCACTTGCATTGTATGGACCTACAGAGCTGAGATATTCTTCTGAAAATCTTCATTTGTGTTCAGCAGAAGAAAGAAAGTCATACATATCTGGGATGGCATGAGGGTGAGTAAATGATGAGAGAATTTTAATTCCTTTACACAATATATAACATTAGTCAAATGTATTGTTTATATTAACATTATATATAGCCTTTATCTACTGTATTGTTTGTATTAACATAATAAATAGCATTTATTTGCTGTATTGCTGTCTGGAATACTTGATTCTGATTCAGCCTGGTCTCATGAAATTTACGTGATCATTGCAACATTTTTGCAAAACTGAAATTATGTGCTTCATAACACATTTGTCTGCCCTTTTCAAGTGAAATGTCCAGCAGGGGGCACCAAAAACTGAGCTAAATGAGGTTGTAATCAGACGAGGTTTTTAAGGCGAATTATAGATGGAGGTTTTAATAAAACGTACCTTCCTAACCTAAAAATTTACCCTAAACTTAACCAATAGTGTCCGAAAAGAGAAATGAGAATTTAACAAAACAGACCTCCTTACCCTTAACCAACACCTAACCTTGACCAATAGTGTTTTAAAATGCAGAAGCGAAGTGAAAAATTCATTTTCTGAAGCAACCACGTCATTTTGTGTTGCTTTTATATCTCTGTCGTTTCACGTGTCAGTTTGAGTTCTTGTCTGGATTTGAACCGTGGTCCTCCGAGTTCAAAGTCCAGTGTTCTATGAGGTGCGATACCATGCAAGCTAATCATATTTGAATATATGTAGGTGGGTCTGTAATACAAGCTTTAAAATGTGTACTTTTTCAAAAGAAGCGTTAGAGTAAATGTGTGTCGATATCATAACAAAGAAGGGTCTGAGTAATAGAGCGAAAAATAAGTGTTTATAAAGTAATAATCAGCCACTGAAGTCATGATTTGACTGAAAGTGAATAAAACACACTGTTGTTGTAGCACCTCTAGTGTTCATTTCACCTGGAAACTGAAGGGAATTGTACCTGGAGACACGAATAACAAGTTTTGCAAAAATGTATATAGAGTCAAGTTTTTACTATGAGACCAGGTTGCTCTGATTGGTTAATTGCTGTATTCTGCTGTTGAATATTTTTGTATAATGAGCACTTAACTGCATAATTGGCTGTTGCCCCTGTTTCCTCTATTCACCTTATGCGCCAGAGAAACTTGCATGCAGCCATCTTGAAAATATTGTCTCTGAACTTCCGTTCTAGCATTTTATATATAGATATCTCTGGTGCTGCTGTCAAAGTGTAATTAGCTAGTGAAGTGGATTTACAGGTTATAGAGTTGTCATAAGCTATCAAGAGTATTTGAAAGTGTTCAGGGGATATCATAACAACTGGAAGCAGAGCGGGGAGATTTTAAAACAAGTTTCATTCATAAATACCCAAGATCCTACCTTCACACTGTGTACGTACTAATGTGCCTCTGTGCTCACGAAACTCCAAGAGACAACACAAAGTCATTAAAAATATCTCTGCACGACACCTCTGACCATCTTCTCATGTCATTCACCCATCGTGTTATAGTTAAGGTGAGCAGATTTTTTGAGCGTTAAACCGGGACTGGGGAAGGGTGCAACTACATTTATACACACAAAACAACCGCCATTCGCCACTAAGTGGCGGTGACGTCACCACAACATTTGTGCCAGGCTTTGTGCACCTTGAGGCCACGTGAAGTGTCGAAAGCCCGCTGACAGGAGGTCACGGGGCAGACCCAGGTGCCACGGGTTGACTGACTGAGACAACTGGCTGATGGACCACCTGTGCCCCCTACTGTGCCAACTTGCTGTGCTTTAGCCACCCGACGCTCCGCTCGTTGTTGTGAGCTTCGCTCCTCTGCCCTCCGTTGTTGTTGGAGGGTGCATTTACTAAAAAATGCAGGGTGACAAATTAATTTTAAAAAGTACATCATAATAATTTTCTTTAATGTTGAACTTGCATGCGTAATAATATGAGCTGTCACTGTTTGAAATTTTTAACACAAATTATTAAGTTGAAACTTACACAAATTAAGCAGAATTACACGCTTGTATAGTGAAAAAGTGCAGTGTGTCATAGCTGTTCGAATGTGATCTCCATTTTACCTCTGCAGGTGTCGGAAAAAAAGAGCATTTAGAGTGACAGCAAAACACTTCACGAGCATTTTCACGTAGTAAAGGGGTGCTGTAGACTCACACCATCAACTCTTGGGGAAAAATACTTTCTGTGCTCCCACACGTAATCCATTTTGATCGACTCTTCTCATTAGCTTCAATACAAACAGGAAGTTAGATAACAAAATTAGGAAGAGCAGAGCATGGAAAAGGGGCGGGGCTGAATAAAGTGAATAGCTGTGCTAGTTTCTTGTTTTGTAAATCACAACAGCTCAAATCAGTATTTCATGTCCATCTATTTTTTTTATCCCCCTTTCTCCCAATTTGGAATGCCCAATTCCCACTACTTAGTAGGTCCTCATGGTGGTGTGGTTACTCACCTCAATCCGGGTGGCGGAGGACAAGTCTCAGTTGCCTCTGCTTTTGAGACCGTCAATCCGTGCATCTTATCACGTGGCTCGTTGTGCATGACACCGTGGAGACTCACAGCATGTGGAGGCTCATGCTACTCTCCGCGATCCACGCACAACTTACCACACGCCCCATTGAGAGCGAGAACCACTAATCACGACCACGAGGAGGTTACCCCATGTGACTCTACTCTCCCTAGCAACCGGGCCAATTTGGTTGCTTAGGAGACCTGGCTGGAGTCACTCAGCACACCCTGGATTCGAACTCGCGAATCCAGGAGTGGTAGTCAGCGTCAATACTCGCTGAGCTACCCAGGCCCCTTCATGTCCTTCTATTTATTTATTTAGCAAGCAGGATTGTACAGTCAAATGGTAATTTTAGCAAAACAAAGTCCCTCATTATACTGTAGATTCAGAGATCCTGCAGGTGACTATGGCTCGCTGATCACAAATACAAAGTGTTTCTGATGAAGTAGCAACATTCAAACATGGAAGTGGATCAGTCAAGATTCAGCTTCTATTCTTATGCCAGACAGTGTGTGTGTGGAACAGAAGATATTCTGATGTCTGCATGTGGGTGGCTGGTGGGTTTCGATCGCGGTGTGTGTCTAAAACGAGTCAGTGTGTGTGTATGTGTGTATGTGTGTATGTGTGTTTTGATTTATGTGGGCTTGAGTTCGTTCAAAAAAACTCATGTTGATTGGCTAAATACAGCCGGAAACCAAAACACTCCATCATCATTAAAGGGCTGGAGGGGGATATTTGGGTATATGATGTTGGCATGACTTCATAATGTGAGGAAATATTCTCCAACCATCTTTAAGTTCGAATGAGAGGCGAGAAAGTTAATAGTTCACCCTCATGCTCTTCCAAACCCATATGACTTTCTTTCTTCTGTGGAATACAAAAGAAAGTGCAAGGCAGAATTATATCTGCTTTTGTGTTCCTCAGAAGAAAGAAAGTCATACAGGTTTGGAATGACATGAGGATGAGTGAATGTTGACAGAATTGTCATGTTTGGGTGAACTATTTCTTTAAATGTATTTATGATAAACGGCCTCCAGTGCTTTCAGTACCTACCGTTCACACACCAAAACATTAACTACTCAGCCGGCCGCTATAATTGTGTCTTTACTGTATTTCTTCTAGTTTTATTTCTCATTCACGATCAGTATTTACCCAGCAGCCCCCACCATTTAGGATTACCTCATATTCTCCGCGTCCAGCTGTGCTTTCTCTGCATCTCCATGGCAACCTCAAGAATGTGCACATCATGTTTATCCTACTACCAGGAAAATAGAGAGAGAGAGAGAGAGAGAGAGAGAGAGAGAGAGAGATTAAGAAAAGGTTCTTAGGTCTTTAACTTAAGTCACAGATACCTGTGTTAAGTTTGTTCTCTGTATTAAAAATTCAAACCTTCTCATTTGGTGAGATCATGTGACACATGTAATGATTATCAGTCAATTCTATTTGCAATCAGATGAGTGTTATGCATCTAAAGTTGCAGTCACGCTAGGCTTTAAGCATGCTAAATTATTTCAGACACCGCAACTGACAGGATTTGATGTCATGCTCAAGAGCTTCTAGTTTTAATAAATAATATAATGTATATCGCAAATAATTGGTCACACATCTTCGACACCTACAAATTCGCAGGTCAGAGTTTTTAACTTTCATGCATAGCGAAATCTGAACTTTCTTCGCATAGGCTTGCATTTACGGTCTACCCCTTTTGGTTACGTATCAATGGAACGCAAACTGTAGTGTTACCACGACTTAAAGGGGCATTCAGTAGTTCTCTAGCTAGCGTTAGCATTGCTCTTCTTCGTGTACTTTAGGTACCGATACGACAGTGGTGTTAGACGCTGTACTGCCATCTATCGATGTGGATCAGCATGATCATCTCTGCTTCCCCCGTCAGCTTTGGAATATCATTTGCATCTAGAAAATGTCAGAGTTTGAGGTAATTTCTAACGTTATTTATTACTACTATAATATAATTGCTTTGCCTAAAAACAAATGTCAGAATTCAAGCGAACAGACTTCTACAGTTAAGGACAGATTATTATTGTCCCTCATATCAATAATCTTTGGAGACTGTCTACGTTTCACGTTATTTCTAAAAACCTCAATTATCTGGTGATACAGAATGATAAATGGTAAAGGAAAGATTAGAATTGTTTTTGATAGAATTGTCAAATTTAGCATGTCCATGAATACTGTATTTGAAGAACTCGTTTTGTTTCCAAGCAAACCAACGTCATGGTTTACTCAAAATCCACAATAATTGCTGTGCCAAGCTCCTAAACGAATGAAGACGTATGCCGTTTCATAGAGGTGGAGGTAGATGGGCCCCCCCTTACTATAGTTGTGATAACAAAGAAAAGAAAATTGCATGTTGCTTTCCGTTTGCATTTGTAAACACAGCTGTCCTTTATTAATATACGTTGACTGCACACGTAATTTTAAAAAGTTCGAGGGAAACTTGTATGAGTTTTCTGTAAATTTCACTGATACTATTTTAGAGAGTGCTCTAAACAATTAATAATGTCTTACCTGTCCACAAAAAAAAGAAGCAACATCGGCATCACTACTCATGTTTTTCTCCGTCATCAAATCTTTCCACCTTGTGTATGTCGTACCGATGCGTGCTCTAGTTTTTTGCCTTTGCTGGTCTTTCTGTCTTATTGCTTCGGACCTTTTTCGCTTCTTTGGCAGTACAACTACTGAAACCCCTGTTGTCTCTGCTTCTAAAGCACAATAATATATATGTTTCGTTGTGTTCGTTTTGCTCTTCGCATCACCAAACAACACTGCGCTAAGCATAGCCAGGCGTATCTACATAGGCGGCAGCCAATGAGCGTGAGGATTCGCTTCTTCGACGTTTAGTGAAACACGGCGGGTCGTGTCATTTCAACATGGCGAAACACATTGAAGGGGTGGCCCGTACCATGTATAATAAAAACACTTTTTATATAAAACTATTATGAGGACAATCTTCATCTCATGTGAGTGCACACTATTCAGATTACTCTTCACAAAAACACAATTAATTTGTTAATGTGTAAAACTTTTTAAATTAGCCCCAAATTACTGAATGCACCTTTAAAGATGATACATTATAAATGTATTGCATGTCAAGCAATTTTTTAATGAATAGTTCACCCAAAAAAGAAAAGTCTATTATAATATAGGTCAACGTCCACACTAATACATTATTGGTTGAAAGCGCATTGATTTTGCCATGTTTACACCTATAATCCAAGGGCGTAGATTTGGGGTGGGGGGAGGGGGGGTGCAGCGTGAAGCATTTACTCATGTTTCCATTTATCATGGTATAATTGATAGGTTGTACTTGCGTGTTTTGATTATTGGGGGGTTACCTCCCCCATCCCCCTGGAATCTACGCCCCTGCTTTAATCCACACAAGAACGGCATTTTCCTGTACTGAACATCGAGATCTTGCAAACACTGTCTAGTACTGGATACTTTGGAAAACTATGAAGCTAGGAAACTGAAAACAGATTAGTGTGGACGTTACTCAAACTCATGTTCCAAACCCATATTACTAATTTCTTTCTTTTGTGGAGCACAACATAAGATGTTTTCACACATTTTCTTTTCCATTTAATGAAGTAAATGGGGACGGGTGCTGTAAAGCTCCTAAATGACAAAAGTGCACAATAAATATATCATAAAAGTAGGACTTAGTCCATACGACTACAAATATTGTGTGTTGATGCCATTTGGCAGCAAACGGCACTGGTTCTTCCATGTCTTGTGACCAAATGGCATTGACATCAACACGAAAACTTTACGAAACACTTTATAGTACCGCATACTTGGGAAAACGTTAATGTAAGGATTAGGGATGTTAATGATTAATCAATTAATTGTCGCTAATAATTTGATCGATTAACGTACAAAATGAGAACAAGCACTGTTGATCCGCTGGTCTCCTTGTTGCAACCCAACCTATAATAATGTCAATGGTTACAGTAGATGAAAAGTGAATATCTTACATTTTATGTAAGTCCAGCGTAAATATTGTTTACAGCTTAACAGAATTTTAATTTGAAGGTGACCTACTTTAAAATATGGCTAATGGTCAACTCAAAAGTCAATATAAGGGTGCCAACGTCCTCTACAGATCAAGTGTTGCAAGGAAACAGTTTGCCACCTGACTTGCCATAAAAAGGAGGGAAAGGTTTGTTTTCTCAGAAAAGGGTCTCACAAGAACTTTCAATTCCAATCATGCATCACTAAAGCACATTAAAAACACAACTGCACTGACTGCATTGGGTATTTGAGCCCTGCACGTACTGGGCGGTCAGGGACCACAGTAAACCCAAGACCTGCCAGATCCAGTTCTCTCAGCCCAGGGGCTTTGGAACCGGAGCGGTCCCGCAGATAAGACGGGCCTCTTCGCTGAAGCTCAGCCGTCCATTTCCGCTCTCCCTCCCATTATTCCAGTCGGGGATAATTTCTTCTCACTTTGTTGTCGTAGATCTGCGGATAAACTCGGCTATTACTCGACTGAGTGGAATACAAAACAAACAGGGAACGTAATTGTGGCTGGGGAGAAAGATGGTGGTGATGAAGTATGTTCAGGGTGGTGTTTAATGACCAGCTGAGAAGGGAAGTTCACCACAAGAGCTGAGAACATACAAACCCACCACAAAAATGAATACTCTCATGAGAAGAAACTTACAGAAGAAATTCTGAACAAAACATTAATGCTCCATTAAGTTATATAATCTATACTTTTATGACTAGATTTTAGCATTTTCTAAAGAAAAACTGGCATAAAAATTATGCTATGCTGCTATGATTTGTCAACATGATCACATTTGACATGCTGCTTCCAAAAGCTCATGTACCTTGAAATCAACCCCATACTGCCAAAAGCACCATCCTTAGACATTTTAGCATTAATTCAGACTGTATTAAATTTTAACTGCACTGATGGTTAGGTTTAGGGTTGGGGTTTGGGTGTATGCTTAATAAAATATGCATTCCTATTAACTGTAATGCATCATTTATAGCTAACAATACAACTCGCTCTTGGCGCCACCCTGTGGACATTTTACCTCGACAACGCTTCCAGCTTCGGCCACTGGGGGGCAGTGGTTTCATCAGCAGAATTTTCAACCTACTGTCACCGAATTTCCAGTGTGATCAGTCTGTATTTGTTCGGAATCTCTGCCAGTTTTGCTATCGCACAAGATCACGAACAACAAATAAGCAGCTACCAGATTAGATCAGCGAGACTGAGGGTTTCTGCATTGTTTTAGAAAGGTTTACACCTAACCTTACTGGTGTTTTAAAGGTTTGGGTTTATCCATTTCCTCAGGGCTTTGTTCATGGTGCATTTGGGAGCACCTCCGCACAGCAGTGATAAATCTGAAATTAAATATCTCTCCCTCCCTCATGTGTCCCTTTGTCCTCCTTGCTCTCTCTCTCCCTCTTTTTTTGTTTGCTAACTCCTGTGCAAGTGTTGTGAACTTGTCTTAAATTCCTGTTTTATACAGTAACAATGGGGAAAAAACACCACAAACACTAATATAAGTCACTAAATACTAGAATAAACTGTTAATGTAAGTTAAAAAGTGAAATTTCACCATTTCCTCAACCTCATGTCATTCCAAACCTGTATGACATACTTTCCACTGTGGAACACAAAAGAGAAGTTTAGACACATGTATATACATACATCAAAATGTAAGTCAATATTCGCTGAAAATCTTTCCCTCTAATATAGCTCTCAAATCCATCATGATCACACAGGAAATCGACAGGCTGCTTCCGAAAGTCAACGCCATTCAGAAGAATTACTAACAAGCACCATCTCCCATCAGACATTTTTGAATCAGTTCAAGTGTGAATACATTTCCCTCTAGCGCTACTGATAATGGGAAGTGGTCTCGTGGGAACCAGGAAGTAATCATGTTCACATAAACAATGGCAAGTGCTATTTGGACGATGCATTTTCACTCAAAAATATAAAAAATTTCTCCACTTACGATTTGGTTTGGGGTTTGAGTTAAGGCATATGGTTTATAAAATATGCATGTTGACTGTTTTACATCATTTACTATAAAAATTTTGGCACCACCCTGTGACTGGAGCTCACACGTGCCCATGCATTCAACAACACTTCCAGATTCGACCACTGGGGGCAGTGGTTTGAATTTGGTAAGCACAGACCGATTTCAGAAGCAAAACTTTTGACCTACTGTTGCCAAATTATAAGTATAATCAGCCTGCTCAAATCTCTTTCGCAAACTTGCCGCCTCAAGACACATTGCGGCAGCTTTGACGTCAATAAAGCCAACCACTGTCGGTTTTCGTGTGTCTTGTAACTGCACGCAATGTGCCAGGTTGCAGCATATATGCAGAGCTTCAAATGAGATTTAAAAGCTGTGACGGAGAGCAAGATTCGGATTTTTTACTTTTTATTTTTTTTTAGCTAAATATTCCTTTGTGGATTATATATATAGCAGTGATTGAATCACAAGTTTTTAGGCAGCAATGCATCACAAACACTACTTTAAGACACTATATTCTATAGAATTAACTTTTAAACTTTTATCTATCCAGCTTTAACTCTCCCTTTGTATTTTCTGACTTTAGCAGTTTGTGTCCTGGATTTGTGTGGCCTGTTAGACAAAGGAATTTACTTTTAAATTAAGGAGTAAACTGTAGTTCTAACACTGTAGCAAATGTTATTGGTGAGATTAATCTTAAAATCAATTTTTTTTAGCAGGATAACTCTGACAAGGATATAGAAATGAGAACTACTCTAAAGTGTGGAGTGATACTGCTTAAAAACACCGAAAGAAAGTCCAGTGTGCTTCAAGACAACTAATGATCCTCATAGAGGTGTGAGCCAAGTAAAACCAGTAATATTGTGACAGGACCTCTCTCTCTCTCTCTCTCTCTCTCTCTCTCTCTCTCTCTCTCTCTCTCTCTCTCTCACACACACATACACACACACACACACACACACACACACACACACACACAGAGACAGAACTGGTTTGTGATTACAAGAGGGTTTTTCACTGAACTTCAAATGCAAAAAACCATTGAAGAGCCTGTATTTTTAAGAATGTGTTGTACCAGCTTGGTCTTCAGAAGGTTCTCTGAGGTTGTTCAGCTGTTTGGAGAGTGAGGAGAGATTTATTCCCCCCAGCGTGAGTGAGATGACTGTCAGACTAAACTCCCAGCCTGCCAATACAAAAGACCAATAAACATTTACGCTGGAGGCTGGCTCCACCCACTGGCTTGACTCTGCCAGATTCCTCTGCCAGTTTATAATGGGGTATGTTTGAGAAACCACACTGTTTAATATCCTGCAGAAATTGGGCTTTGAGTATTTGTATGTGTGAACATTTTTGTGATATTTTCCAAACACACGAGTAAAAACCTGCTGAAACATACACACAAACTCCAACAGCTGTCAGGGGTTGCTGGAACTCCTCAGAGAGAGAGCTAGAGAGAGAGAGAGAGAGGGTTGTAGTAAGTGGTGTTTACTAGGGCGAGTATCACGATTACTCAAACTTGGGGTAAGGGGTTTGTTCCTATACCTTATCTAGGCAACCACCCAGCAATGCCATAAACAACCATACAAAACACCATAGCAACCACCAAAAATGCCCTAGCAACCACCCAAAACACACTAGCAACCACCAAGTAACCACCCAAAACACCATAGCAGCCAGCTAGCAATGCCCTAGCAACCAACAAAAAAAAACCCTACCAGCACAAACATGGTAGCAGCCACCTAGCAACCACCCAAACCACCCTACCAGCCCAAACAATGTAGCAACCACCTAACAAGTAAAGTCATTTTTATTTGTATAGCGCTTTTCACAACACACATCGTTTCCAACCTAACAACCACTCAAAATACCATAGCAACAACCTATAAACCACCCAAAAAAACTACCAGCCCAAACACAGTGGCAACCACCTAAAACACCCTACCAGCCCAACACGGTAGCAACCACCTTGCAACCACCCAAAACACCCTACCAGCCCAAACACTGTAGCAACCAACTAGCAACCACCCAAAACACCCTAGCAACAACCTAGAAACCACCCAAAGCACCCTACCAGCCCAAACAATGTAGCAACCACCTAGCAACCACCCAAAACACCCTAGCAACCTCCAAAACACCCTACCAGCCCAAACACTGTAGCAACCACCTAGGAACCAGTCCAAATATTGTAGCAACCACCCAAAACACCCTAGCAACAACTTGGTAACCACCCGAAACACCCTTGCAACCACCAAGCAATGCCCTAGCAACCACTGAAAACACCCTATCTGCCCAAACACTGTAGCAACCACCTAGCAAACACCAAAAACACCCTAGCAACTACCTATCAACGCACTAGCACCATGAAAAATACCCAGCAACCACCTAGCAATGACCTAGCAACAAGCAAAAACACCCTACCACCCCAAACACCCAAGCAACCACCTAGCAATGTCCTATCAATCACCCAAAACACCCTAGCAACAACATAGTAACTACCCAAAACACACTTGCCACCACCTAGCAGTGCCCTGGCAACCACCAAAACCACTCTACCACCCCAAACTTCCAAAGAACCACCTAGCAACAACTTAAAACACCATAGCAACACACTAGCACCATGAGAGCAACTTTAAGCAACCACCAAGCAACCCACCAGAACATAGCAACCATCTGTCAATGTCCTAGAACCATTCAGAAAACCCTAGCATTGTGGCAGTGAGCTTTATACAGGCAAACAGCACTCACAAAAATCTATTTGATGACATTTGTTTATGAAACTTTTTTGTAAAACCTGACCCCTTATTGGGTCTTCATAAACTAAAGAAGGAAAACTAAACATTGCCATTGGCTGTATGCTCTGCGTTTTAGGTGGCAGTTCAATGGTGGTTCATTCAGCAGTGTCACGGGTTCCTGAATCCACCAGTGGAACCACAGTTGTCGAGAAAACAGTGTTAGACCCCTGCGTTCTAGACTTTGCCACCTTCCTGCTGTTTCCCTGGATTAGTGGCTGCTGTTCCTCAACAAAAGCCTGAAGGATGTTTGCACAGCTGGGTGACCAGAGAGAGAGAGAGAGAGAGACCCCGCTCCCCTGTATTTAACTACCTCAAAAATATCAAACCTTCCAATTCCCTTTTCTACACTTGCTGAATTGTTTCGGCGTAATTGTAAAGGTGCACAGCTCTGCGTAAGTATGTATTTGCTTAAGAGGACAACCCTACAGTGATACAAATTTCAGGCTTTTTTGTTTTTGTTTTTGTCAAGAATGGAATAGTGTCTTCGAAAGTTTTAAACTGGAGCTAATGTTATTGTTTTCATCTAATTTAAGAGAACGACTAATGATGCAACTGTCATTCATGAAACTCAATATACTTATATTAATGCAGTATTAATATGCTTTCGTAAATGAACACATAATTGAACAAAACATGCTTTTATAGCAGGTAGCCCATTTATTTTATCACTATACTGTATATGCCTTTGCATGAAAATTTGGCAATACTATTTTGGTACACCTCGAACAGCCTTATTTGTCAATGACCCATAAACTAACACCTGTTTCACACTGCAAACCAAAGCAGAAAGCACAAGAAACTGTGACTGTTGTTTTGCTGCATGACAGAGCTGCAACTCAATACAGAAAATAAAATGATTTCTGGGTTACTATATTGAACGTTTAGTCTAATAATGTCCATAAATTATAAAATGATTAACAAGAGTTGGCTATAAGAATTATTATGAACTTAACTGTCGTGAAGTACAATTTATACCAAGTGAGGGATCCACTGGATTTTGTGAAAATAGCTTAGGGTCTTTGTTGTGATGAAGGGGTGCAGGTCAGTTTGGGGCTTTTCGCACCTCTGCAGTTCTTTGAATCCATTCAGCAAGGAGCTAGAGAAAAATCCCAAACAGATGTCTGTTTGACTGTCGTTCATGAAACATGCATTTTCAATTACTCGCCCCCCTTTGGAGCGTATTGCATGCACACGGCTCTGAATGCAACCCAACACGGCCCAGCAAATGCTCAGGAAATATTACATCACTGAAAACTAAACTGGTGGGTGTAAATATATTTTTGTGAGCAGTTAACAAAACTTAAGACTTTAAAATCCTCTCAGAATTCCCCGCTTGACTAATGCAGACTCTGGGCTCACTTCCTGTTGGTCGGAGAAACAGAGAAATACCCAACATTACAAACAAAATACCCCATACACTAAACTTAATCTAATTCAGTGTTGACAGTTAAGCTATGAAAATCTTTTTGACATGCCTCCAAACACGCTTGCCTAAGGCAAGCTTCACGATTACTCTTCATCATACTTTACATTTAGGAATTTAAACAAACCCCTAAGTATTAAACTTTCTTACACTGAAGGAGCCATATCATAGAGACTTGAGGGTGGACTCTTTTGACTAAGTAAGCAAGCAGCCAACCAAATTGCCCTAGTAACCACCTAAAATGCCCTAACAAATGCATAGCAACACCCTGGCAACCACCAAGCACACCTTAGCATTATGTCGGTAACTTTCAGCAAAATCCCTGGCAAGTAAGCAGCACTCATGTTTCCTTCAGAAAATGTAAAAATCGAATTACAAATTTTAAAGGTGCTGTAAGTGATTTTTTTCATGGAAAGGTATGCAAAAATGTTCCTACTCCCTGAAAGATATCACTGAAATAAGTGTCATGAGATATCTCACCGGACTCTGCGAAAGCTCTAGACTTTGTAAACAGCCAAATAAAATGTGTCCGCAGTCTCTGATGCTTTCTGCCTGTCAATCATTTTGCGCGTTATCTTAGTGTTGTAGTTGCAGCAAATTATTGAGGCTTTTTTTTCTCCCCTTTTCTCCCCAAATTGGAATGCCCAACTCCCAATGCGCCCTAGGTCCTCGTGGTGGCGTAGTGACTCACCTCAATCCGGGTGGCGGAGGACGAATCTCAGTTGCCTCCGCATCTGAAACCGTCAATCTGCGTATCTTATCACGTGGCTTGTTGAGCACGTTACCATGGAGACATAGCGCGTGTAGAGGCTTCACGCTATTCTCCGCGGCATCCACGTACAACTCACCACGCACCACTGAGAGCGAGAACCACATTATAGCGACCACGAGGAGGTTACCACATGTGACTCTACCCTCCCTAGCAACCGGGCCAATTTGGTTGCTTAGGAGACCTGGCTGGAGTAAATTTTAGTCTATGTTTAGGGATTTTGGAAAAACCCTAATAAGCCTAGTGTAGATACGTTTTTGAAGCCAACATAATACATCATAATTCATTAAGACTCTTGAGTGCATATGGGGTAAACTTCAAAAACGAAAATAAACGTTTTTTAACGTTTATTTAACGTTCTCTTAAACGTTTACCCTCATTGGCTCGCTATGCTTAACAATAATGGCCGAAGAACACAAAACAAAACGCAAACGAGTACAGAAAACAAACACAAACTCTGTAGGATTTCAGCCTCAATACTGAAATGTTTACAAGAAGTTCATAACAAATCAATGTGCTCTTCATTTTTATGTGAACTCTTTTGGCACTTTGACACACAGTTTGTTGAATTTCTCCCCAGATATTGTCATGTTAGGTTCAGGCCCTGAGATTTTGGCATCACATTCAAACGGAGACGTCAAAGCGCTCTCCATCATGTGTGGAAAACCTTCTAGACTTTATTTAGAGGACGAGAGCCCAGTTCCATCTGAATGCGAGGAGGTTGAGCCAGACTTTGTTTCATATAGAGCAGTGAAGAATATTGATGTTAAGTCCGACTCGTTTCTGGGAATCGGTTTTTGAACAGTTCATTCAATGAGCGTGTTAACATGTGCGTTTAAAGACTTTGCTTAATAAGCCAGCAGCGTGTGTGGTCTTGTAAACGCCTTAAATGGTTTTCCTTTATTGAGGTCTTTTAAGCAAAAAACAATTAACACACAAAGATTTTTGCCCATTTCTCCAATTTCGTTTTGTGTATAATCACCTTTAACTGCATTCTTACCGGCAATGTGTGCAAGCGTTGTGCGCATGACTGTTTACGTTTTGACGTTAAAAAGCAGGGAATAATCCAATGATTTCAAATCTCTTGTAAATGCAGTTTTCTTGCATTGTCAGATTTATTTTGAATAAGCTGATTTTGGTAGTTTTGGTGAGCATGTAGCTAAATGCATTTACTGATGTGAAGTCCCACTTATTTCTGCAAATCTTTTTTTTTTTCGAACATGAACTGGTTGAAAAGGTTTTGTGATCAGATCACTCAAACCAGGTTGTCAAAAACATGTGACCACATTGTATTCGTAGTATTAACACTAATTCATCCTGATGTGTTCCAGACAACGAGGAACCGCCTACTTATCTGTCAATTAAACTACAGCACAAAAAAACACCGTTTTGAACTTTGCCGGTAATAAGCAGTTTAAAAAAAACTTTCCTAGATGAAAATGTAAAATAGTGCATATGAATACGACTTCACAGGATTTCTATAGTACGGCTGATATCAATGTGCAATAACACAGATCCTTTGAAGCACATCTTAAGCTCAGTTAATACAGGTTCTCCACTAAAAAAAAGACCAACTGATCATAGTAATAGACCTAGCTATCTCTTTCTCGGGTTATGTTTTATTTTACCCTTAGTTGTGCTCCCGTCATTTTGACCCCCCTCTACAAAATAATGACAATCTAGTCTCAGTAAATATTGATCCACGGCATTTAATATTTTGGCTTTCATCATCTTTTATGTATTTTGTTCCATTAGAAAAAAAAAATAGATCAAAAACTAAATTTCAAACCCATCTGTGTAACTTCACATGCATCCATGTTTGGCCGGATTCGTGCCAGTTTGTCAGGCACTGGTGGCCTTAACCCACCGCCAGGAAATGTTGTTTTTGGAGTGATGCCACACCCTTCAAACACTCAAATCCCACCCCATGTCTCTCTCCCTCTCTCCTCCGTTGCCAACACAAACCCCCAAAGCTACAGCCCTCACACTGCTGACGGGCAGAAATTAATCGTGAAAGCCGTACATGGGGCCATTTATCAACGGGTTGTGGCGAGGAAGCCAGAGTGCATCATGGGAGCCGTGCCACTGGGAAAATCTGAGCGAGTTAATGAGAGCTAGAAAGAGAGAGACTAATTAGCTTTGATTCAGGGTAAAAACATATACACATAGCATGGGAAAATCTACTAAAGATCCCTCTTACAAACTCATAAACACCACTAACTGATCTCACTGGCCACATAAACTCATACACTCTGCCCCCTCGCTGCCCAGAGCAACATCCCAGAATAATCTGTTACAAGACTAGTAAACAAAGAGACTTCTCTCGAAACGCTTAATCTCTAAATGTTGGAAAAGAACACAGGTATCTAAAACATCAACCAAACACAGTCATTAAATATATTAGAGTGCAAAGGCTGTGGTGCCAGTTTGGGGCGGGGCAGCTCCGACAACTCATGTCTGACTCCGCCCCTGCTGACAAGACTTTTTGGAATGCAATGCACACGGATTTACTTTTCATTTCCAGTGTGATGAATGTTGGCAACAAAATAAGATTAAAAATGCAAAATAATTTACATTTAGTTATTCAGCAGATGCTTTTATCCTAAGCAAATTACAAATGAGGAACATGAGCAATTTGTCATACAAAAGTCAACAACATGTTGGTTAGTTGTATTTATTTCTGAGATGGTAACTGGACAGCTCTTGCTTAAATTAACATGCAACATAATGAGGTCATGTGACAAAAATAAAGCTTGTTGGTATATATATATATATATATATATATATATATATATATATATATATATATATATATATATACATAATGGAATAAAAAAATAAAATAAATAGTAAGCTGTATACAGTATATACTGCACAGTATTTAGTAAGTAAAAAGCTTCCATTACAAATATAGCTGATATCTTTTCAGATGGTGATACAAAGACATCAGCTTGACCCCGATAACTTGTGTGGCATCAAGTTATCCATAGCCTGTCTATGCTAAAAATACTTGTATCTGTGTTGATGTGGCAACTAAAGGGATAGTTCACCCAAAAATGAAAATTTTCTCATGATTTACTCACTCTCATTCCATCCAGGATGTATATGACTTTCTTATGTTGAACATAAACTAAGATTTTTAGAAGAATATTTCAGCTCTGTAGGTCCATACAATCGAGTGCTCAGTCTTTCAAAGTATACTCTTTCTGACCGCACGCCCATACGGACGTTTTTGACAAATGTGCACTATGATTGCTTTGTAATGGTGCATTCACGTCATGTCGGAATTACTGTAATTACCAGATGGCAACTCAGAGGTTCTACTCTGAGCCGTTCACCTCATCAGACCTATTCGTTTCTATGGCAACACTTATAACGCCAAAACGGCTTTGTAGCTGATAACAGTAAAATGTTTATCACTTCATTACTTCACCTCTATATGCTTTTGATAAATGTTTAAGAACAAAAAGAAATGCTCCAGACACGAATGGCATAATAAAATAGCATATTAAACAGAAATATTTAAACTAACTTTAACTGTTGAGGCTGCTGCCATATTGGCTCTGTTCACATGATGTCACGACTGTCAAGTCGGAGCTTTCATTGAATTCCAAGTTTACAACTTGTAATTTTGAGCTCTACGGAGACGTGACGGCTTTTTACAAGGTGGAACCTTGTAATTACAGTAATTCCAATAATTCCAATATGACATGAACGCACCATAATACTCTTTTAGCTGTCAACAATAGGTGCATGCACCGACGACACACAAAGTTGCCCGATTGTCCACGAGTCTAGAAAAACTTGGCTGCATTCTGTAAAATTTGCATCAGACACAATCACTGTTTTGTAATTAAACTAGCATTTTTGTCTTTTGAAAAATATTTCATCGTGTCATATTCATTAAGTATACGTCCATAGTAATCCAGGTACATTTGAAAACAGCATTTTCATTTTCGAAATGCTCTCCATCCACACTGCCGTTTTCAAGCGTTTTCCAAAAGTTGCTTGTTTACACTGAAACCTATGAAAACGCTAAAATCCCCTTTACTGCGAATCGGCGTTTCATGTATGGTCTGAAACACAGTTGTCCTCTTGTTCCGTCATCGGACAGCAATTACGAGTAAACTTCCCGTCGCCTTTGAAGGAATGCATTGTAAAGTTTGTACAAAGTAACATTTATCTTTATCAATGCTATTAAGGTGAATAGCAGGCACAACAACACTGCTAGCACATGGGCCTTGATTGTTTTGGGTTGAACGGATCACATGATTGCATCACATGACAACAAATACATCATCGTTTTTTTAATATATCCATTTTCCCTTTCCAAACAACAATGCGAAGACGGTGTTTTCAAATTTATCCACTTGGGAGAGCGTTTTCGAAAAGCTCAGTTTTTGCTGTCACAAACGCAGTCTCAGTGTGGATAGAAGGCCAAAACGTAGAGTAAAAGATGCATTTTCAAATGAAAACATTAGTGTGGATGTGGCCTAATATTAGTCAATTTTCCTCAACTAAAATGCGTATAGTTTTAGTCGACAAAACATATTTCAGTTGACGATAATGTGCAAAATGCCAAAAACATGTATCAAACTGTAACAGACCAAATTTCAACCAAATATTCAAATATTTAGAAAAATATATAAAGTGCTTACAATTATTTAAACATGTACCGAACATATGAAAGATTAATATGTTTAAAATGTACGATTAAACAATATGTGAAAACTGTCCTGAAAACCCGAGTTCCTGAAATAATATAATTGAATGAAAATGTTGCAGTATTAACTACTTTTTGCCGTGAACTCCTCGCGTTTAGACAGTTTAGCAGATTGCGTTATGTGTAGCACGTTTTTAAGGAAACTGCTTATTCACAATCCAAGTTACACATTCTGACCAGCGAGTTACTACGTTCACCTGTTTATTCGGCAAGGGTTAGGGATATCGTCAAAATAATTTGCCAAGTCGCCCCCTCGATCCCCAACATACTATGACTGGATTATATGAATCGGTTCTATTTTAGATTTTTCTTTCTTCAAAAAAAAAACAAACAAAAACAAAAAACAAAACTCAGTGCTGGTGAATTTTTAATAATCAACAATATGTTTAAATTAAAAGCGTCTGATAAACATCACGATGCGTCTTTTTCTTCTTGTCTTTGTTATCGTTGACAAAAAACACCATGTGCACCATGTGCACTATGTGCAAGACGTACCGGCCTTTAGTTTCTGTCACCATTCACTTTCATTTTGTCCATATAATGAGAGTGAATGGTGACTGAGGTTAACATTTGGACTAAAATCTCCTTTTGTGTTCAACAGAAGAAATAAATATGGCTTTGGAACAACAAGAGGAAATGATTAAAGAACTTACATTTTTGGGTGAACTATCCATTTCAAGTAATTTTACTGTACCTGTACATACCGTAAACATGTAAAGGATCCCTTCCAATGTGGGCTGTGGCAACGCAGACGAAGTCGTCTGGCAGGAAACGTGCTCGGCTCTCCCACTCACCCACTGCAACTTGTTGAAATATTAAAATATAATGTTGTGGTTTGACCTAAGCTCGTGTAAGTGAACAGCAGCCAACCACAGACTGTTCCCGGAGTTCTGTACGCTACACAACAGAACCTCGTTGATACAGCAGAATTCATGTACCATCATAACCTACAAAAAACGGCAGTCTTAGAACACACTATTGATCATGTGGTTTAGAAACTGGCAAACAGCAAAAACTGGGGATTTTCAGAACTTTAAAATGGGTACAAATTAAATTGCAGGCAGTATAAAAGGCTCTGTATATCTTAATGTGCAGCAAAGTGGTTGAGGAATCTTATATTTATAGACATAAATTCTGAGGCAAAACTCTATAATAACACCAATAAGAGTGACTTGTTTACCCTTTGGCTCTTAGAGTGGAAGTTTGGGTGTCACCTCATTAAACATTTTATTACCTAACATTCTGGCATTTTTATAAGATACAAGCAAATGTTCTCATTAAAACGTTTTTTCACAAGTGCATTTAAAGAAAATGAGGAGAACGGTGTCTCTCTGTCTGACACATACGGTGTGTTTTGGACTTGTTTATTTGTTTGAAGTTCCACGATCACAATCCCTTTTGTCCCGGTATCGGGTTCCTGCTGAAAACAGAAAGCTTGCTGTTTGGTGGACGGCAGCAGAAATTTTACCGCCATGCTGGGTTCCCCGACTTCCTACGCAGGTGTATGAAACCTGCCTGTGACCCTCATTTCTTCTGCTTTCAAAACACATAAAACGATGGGCGCTTAACCACCAGAAACAGGCTTTGGAAAAAGGACCCCCCCCCCCCCAAAAAAAAGGTGCAGAGGAAAGTTTTTCCACTGTAAATTTTAAAGGGGGCTGAGGAGTGGTTCAGGCCAGAGCGTTTGACGACTGTGAGAGCGGTAGAGAAAAAACATCAGCTATGTTTGGCACAGAAACCGACAGACACAACAGTTAAAAGATGAAAGACAACGTAGCATGGGGACAACCTGAATAAGTGCGCTTATAAAACGAGTTAGTTAATTGTGAACAATACCTTGCTGATAGCTAGCTCTACTCGGGAAAAATTAATAAAGAACAGACACAAACGGAATCTGCTGGGGCATTTTTCCACACTTTTTGAGCTGATTTTTTGTTGAAAAATCTACAGAATGCACAGTGCATATTATTGCAAATAAATAAAAAGTTTGCCTCCGTCATTTTTTATCACAATAGCTGTTTCTCAATGTGCATTCTTTTGTGTTCTTATGTTCTCGTGGACTGGTTCGACATCATCATCCACTGCCGAAGTTCAATTCCAATACTCAAGTACCGAGAGTGCAGAAAATTACCCGGATGGGTTTTCAATCAGGCCGAATATCCAAGATGCATCAGATGGTGACTTGTGGGAAGAACCCAGTACTACAGTGGCAGACGAAGGACATTTATCGTTTAGCTTTCCCTCAAGTGTTTCCTGCTGTAAGCTTGCAAACGTCTGGCGGCTTGTGAGAGTCGTTATACTCCCTCAAAATTGTTTGTTTTGTTGGGCATCATTTTAATTTAGTAATAAACACACTGAGGAAATGAGTGTTTACAGACTTTATTCTTTAACGTGTCATTAGTTCTGCAAAACCTCACTGGTGTGATGATATTCATGCTGTCACTGGTGTGTGATAATGCTAGATCTCTCACTGGCTACAAATGTGCTGAAACGGTTAATTGCGCAACTGGAAGATCATAGCTCAAAGCTCGCGATAGCTGTGTTCTACATCCTCCTGTCCTTCCGATTTCGTTCTACCAAGGTGGCTTGGCAAGAGTAGTCTGCATAAGAATGCAAGTCTGTTCTCTGCATTCCTCGGTGTCCACATCACTGAGGAACTCTCATGGTCCGTCCACACTGAAGTCGTTGTGAAGAAGGCTCATCAGCGCCTCTTCTTCCTGAGACGGCTGAGGAAGTTTGGAATGAACCACCACATCCTCACACGGTTCTACACCAGCACTGTAGAGAGCATCATGACTGGCTGTATCTCCGCCTGGTACGGCAACAGCACCGCCCTCAACCGCAAAGCCCTGCAAAGGGTGGTGCGAACTGCCAGACACATCATCGGAGGTGAGCTTCCCTCCCTCCAGGACATATACACCAGGCGGTGTGAAAAAAGCTTGGAGGATCATCAGAGACTCCTGCCAACCGAGCCATGGGCTGTTCTCACTGCTACCATCAGGTAGGCGGTATCGCAGCATCAGGACCCGCACCAGCCGACTCCATGACAGCTTCTTCCCCCAAGCAATCAGACTTTTGAACTCTTGATCGCTCATGATCAACATATATCAGCACTGCACTTTATTAATCTCACATTGGACTGTCATAATTATATTTCTCATAACAACACTGGCAACTGACTATCAGCCGCTGCCTGAATATCAATACAGTACAATACAACCTTACTGCACATTTATATATATTATTTTTATTGTATACTGTGTATTCTATTTTGTGTGTATTGTATAAAACTAACCAATAGCAAATGTGAAATAAAAAACGCAATTGCTGAAGCAAACGTCATTTTGTGGTGCTTCTATGACACGTTCAGCTCACGTGTCGACTCGCGTGCTCTTCAGGACTCGTACCCCGATTCCTTTACATCGCAAGTGCAACGCTTTATCAGTTGAACTACCACACAATTTGATCACACTCGAACAAGCTTATAAATGTAGTTGGTTATGTAACGTAAACGTTAACATGAGTCATGCGTAAAAGTGTTTGAATGTCATAAGATAGCGTTGTGTAAGTAACAGAGAGAAAAGTAAATGCTTATAAAATGATAATCTGCCGTTTTACTTGTGATTTGGGTGAAAGTTAGTAAAAGTCATTGTTGTTGTAGCGCTTCTAGTGCTCAATTCACCAGGAAACTGCCGCAATACGTACAAGCCATTTAAAATTAATTTGGCAAAAAAGTAGGTATAGTAACATGTTTCTATGATTTCATATTAACTTTAGTCAGTATGTTGCCAGAGATTATTCAAGTTAGAAAGCCAGCAGCACTACCAGGCTTGTGGGTGTAAAGTGATAATGCAGTAGATGGATGGGGTCAAAAATTAGGATATAAATCAGGGTGGAAGGATTCATTTTACACAAACACAGGGAAAATCCTGGAAAGACTATTAACACACACACATGCACCTGAGCCTCTGACCCATCTGTCAGTGTCTGCTGATGTCATTATGGGTGCTGTGAGGTCATGAAGCATCTCGCTGCCAGTGTACCAACTGTGAAATAATCACAGCCTCCGTCCATGTCCCCCATTTCACTCGTCACATGACATAAAAACAACCACAGCAGAATAAATAAAAAACCTGCAATATCTAAAGACACAACAAAAATACAGACAATTCTGTGTAATACCATACAGTATGCAACCACAGAACATTCAGCTCTTACAAACACACTTTAGATCAAAGTACAGTGGCTCCAAAAATGTTTGGACACCTACGTCACTTAATAAATGTATTGCATTAGATCAACCATGATTTTAATAGGAAAATAACTTACCTTGGAAGAAAGAAAACATCAGGGTTTGGAATGAGATGAGGAAAGCGTATTACAGGTTATAGACATACATCCGTCATTTGTATTGCATAAATTTAGAAATTCAGTTTGTTGATTGGTTGGTCTGCATGGGAACAAAAGTCTTTACCTTTTTGTACAAACCAAGTTATACGATATCTTACGATTTCGCCATCTCGTACTAATTATAATGTGCTGTCATGAGACCATGTTGGATTGCCAGTGCAAAACTCACCACCACAATCCCAGAGTGTTATGTGTGGTTGCTAAGGTGTTCTGAGTTGTTTTTAGCACATTGTTTGGTAGTTGCTAGGGTGTTCTGGTGGTTTTTAGGTGGTTACTTACTGGCCCAAGTTAAAAGAGTCCACACTTAAGTCTCCATTATATTCTGGTCTCTAAATATGGGTAAGGTTCCTCCTTCTATTCAAGTCTTTAGGATATTTTGCCGTTTTATCGTCTACCATGCTAAAACTAATGCCCTTAGCACAAACGGTATGGGATGAGAATCTACAAAATATATAAATATACAATATAGTAAAACAATTGAAGTAGTCTATAAACAGAATGTCTTGTAGATCAACTAAAAATTTATCACAAAAGTGTCCCTCTTTACAATCAAGAATTGCAGAGTTTTATTCCCAATGTGAGGGTTAGTTTTGGTAATAATCTAATGGCTGTTGGTGTAAATCATTAGCTGAAGTTGAAAAGTTGGTTTATTGGACACCAGCGCAGGGCCGGCTCTCCCAGGAGCCTCTTTCTCAGCATGACGTCTCCGTCTAGGGGCCCCAGTGTAGGAGTGAAAGAAAGATGGAGAAAACAGAGATGTGTTAGTAAAGCCTGTCAAAAAAGCAACCGTTATAAACACACACACCGTGTATATCTCAACTGTGTATTAGCCCAGAGGCTTATCGAAGTTCCCATTCCTGCTTCATTTAAGTATTACTAGTATATAATAGTGTTTGAAATATAAACACAAATCTGCACAAACTGTACAGCCTACATCTGCATAAATGCATGAAGTTAGCTGTACAGCTCCTACACACTGAGTAACACAGAAGGAAACTTCCAGAGCATTCTGTCCTGCCGCAGTAAATCATCTGTAATGAATGAAAGTTTGAACCAACCTTCAGCTGGTGTATATCTCCACAAGAGGAGTGCTGTAGATCTCAGAGCCCAAGAGAGCAAAGGAATTCATGTGTTCCCCTTAAGAGATAGCTCACAACCTTCCCTGAGCTGAGCAGATAAATCTTCCACTCCTCCAGAGCAGTTTGCATTTTCTGTTCACCTCCAGAGAAAAACACCCACAGCCGCAGAAAACGAGCCCAGAGACCCCAAAAGTCTCTAGACTAATATTGCTGTTGAATTTAAATAGGGGTAATTACACTGGATTTTTATTGTGATTATATGAGACAAGCTTCCCTGCTAAACCCACCCTAAGCTGCTTTGAAAAAATGGTCTAGCTGGTCTACTGACCTGGCCAACTTGGTCTTCAGTTGATCTTAGCTGGTTTAAGATGGTCTTTCTGGTCTCTCGGCCTGGGAAACCTGGTCTTTAGCTGGTCTTAGCTGGATTAGGATGGTCTAGCTTGTCTTCAAGCCTGGCCAAACTGGTCTTCAGCTTGTCTTAGCTAGTTTAAGATGGTCTATCTGGTCTCCTGGCCTGGCCAACCTGGCCTTCCTCTTGTCTTAACTGGTTTAGGATGGTCTATCTGGTCTCCCAGCCTGGCTGACCTGGCCTTCTGCTTGTCTTAGTTGGTTAAAGATGGTCTAGCTGGTCTTCCAGCCTGGCCAACCTGGTCTTCAGCTTGTCTTAGCTGGTTAAAGATGGTCTAGCTGGTCTTCTAGCCTGGCCTACCAGGTCTTCAGCCTGTCTTAGCTGGTTTATGATGGTCTATCTGGTCTTCCAGCCTGGCCTACATGATCTTCAGCTTGTCTTATCTGGTTTAAGATGTCTGTCCGGTCTCCAAGCCTGGACAACCTGGTCTTCAGCTTGTCTTAGCAGGTTTAAGATGGTCTAGCTTGTCTCCTGGCCTGTCCAACCTGGTCTTCAGCTTGTCTTAGCAGGTTTAAGATGGTCTAGGTGGTATCCTGGCCTGGGAAACCTGTTCTTCAGTTGTTCTTAGCTGGTTTAAGATGTCCAGCTGGTCTCCTGGCCTGGAAAACCTGGTCTTCATTTGGTCTTAGTTGGTTTAAGATGTTTAGCTGGTCTCCTGGCCTGGCCAACCTGGTCTTCAGTTGGTCTCAGCTGGTTTAAGATGTCTAGCTGGTCTTCTGGCTTGGACAACCTGGCCTTAAGTTGAATTAGCTGGTTTAAGATGGTACAGCTGGTCTTCTGGCCTGGAAAACCTGGTCTAAGCTGGTTTAAGATGGTCTAGCTTGTCTCTTCTGGCCTGGACAACCTAGTCTTCAGTTGGCCTTACCTGGTTTAAGATGGTCTAGCTGGTCTCCCGGTCTGGCCATCAAAAACAAAAAAACTTGAACACACTCACTCCAACAATAATTTTAATCCAAAATCATGTGGTTAACGTTTCGACTTGTGTAACGAGTCTTCTTCAGAACAATACAAGAATCTTTGTGATGTCAATTTAAAGCCAAACATCTCATGGATCCCGCAGGTGCTAGGCTAGCTATTTGATGTTAATGACTCCACCCATTCAGATCTCCCATGGTGGATGTAGACAACACAGAAACTTGTTTAAAAGTATAAACATGGTTAAAATAAACATCTTAAACAAATTAATACAACTCCCGGCCTGGCCATCCTGGTCTTCAATTGGTCTTAGCTTGTTTAAGATGGTCTAGCTGGTCTCTCGGCCTGGCCAACCAGGTCTTCAGTTGATCTTAGTGGTTTTCACACCAGTGAGATGTGTGACCATGCAAACCATCTTATACCATCTGTGTCATTTGAAAATAATCCTGTATTACAACAATATTCACCCCGCTGTATACCACAGTCACTCTGGGTGATGATGACACAAATAAACAGCCCTCTGGTCACTGGAGGGAGTCGTGACTGGACTATGTTTGGTTTTTCAGGCTCATCATGGCTGGCTTTTTTTGGTGTAGGGTTTGTTGATGTTTCCCTCCTTATCCAATGTAGTTTTAATGCCTTTTTTTCTCCAGAAGGGCCACAGATTTTAAGGCTGTCTCAGTCTTCTGTACCTCTGCCAACTCTACTTGATTAATTGGTCTTTCTAATCTACAGGAATTCACTGGTTTTAAAGATGTCTAGACAAAGCCTAATTGTGACAAGAGTTCCATATAGCTCTGAGCTTTTTATGCTTATATAGGTAACTATTTTCTGAAGAAAACGTGTACCACCACGACGAGAGTGTTGTTACAGTATGCAGTTGCGAAGATGTTCTGAGTAGTTTTTAGCATGTTGCCATGCTGTTGCTAAAAATTTTAAGTGCTTTTGAGGTGGTTACTTACCCATGTCAAAAGATCCAATTTGGAAACTAATGTTAGAATTCACTTCAAAAAGTAATAGCACACCTCTCTTCAACAAGCCGCATGATCCATTCATAGCACAAATGGTGCGGGTTGAGTTACGTGACGAACTGTAATACTTAAGGCCCAGCAGTCTTCCTACGAAATCAAAGAACGAACGGGTGTGACGTCATTTAGAACAAAACCTGTCTAAAAAGAAGCTGTTTTTGATTTTGTTTCGGTGGTTTATAATAGATCGCCAGGGTGAACTTTTACGAAAACTTCTTACCGGCTGTCATCGGTAAGTGTGACCAGGAGCTCCACCTACTTTGAGGCCGACAGCTAATTACTGTTCAGTCTGATGAGATCAGTCAACATGAACACACCGGCATTGAGAGTTATTAGTGAGCTGGTGCAAATGTACCTACATCTGTACAATCATTCGCATAGAAACATTTTCCAAGACCATGTCATGCCACTTTTTTGGTTTAATTAGTTTACAAAAGGAATCAGTTCTACTCAAATACTCCCATTCACTCATGTGCCATCTGCAGCGAAAACCATTCACACATCTGCCCAAAGTAAGATATGCCTATCATAATTCTTTAGTCTGTATTCTGCTCATTAACACTCTTTTATACACCAGTCTTTGCAGTAGTATCAGTGTCATTAGAAATTACAATAACAGAGTTTAATCGTCTCATATTATGGCCACTTATAGAGTGTTAGCACATTAGCTCCATGACTTCAGAATGTAAACAAGACAAATTACATATTATCTACTGCATATACACTGGCGGCCAAAAGTTTGGAATAATGTACAGATTTTGCTGTTTCGGAAGGAAATTGGTACTTTAATTCACCAAAGTGGCATTCAACTGATCACAAAGTATAGTCAGGACATTACTGATGTATAAAACAGCACCATCACTATTTGAAAAAAGTCATTTTTGATCAAATCTAGACAGCAGCCATCACTCCAACACCTTATCCTTGAGTAATCATGCTAAATTGATCATTTGATACTAGAAAATCACTTGCCATTATATCAAACACAGCTGAAAGCTATTTGGTTCATTAAATGAAGCTTAACATTGTCTTTGTGTTTGTTTTTGAGTTGCCACAGTATGCAATAGACTGGCATGTCTTAAGGTCAATATTAGGTCAAAAATGGCAAAAAAGAAACAGCTTTCACTAGAAACTCATCAGTCAATCATTGTTTTGAGGAATGAAGGCTATACAATGCTTGAAATTGACAAAAAACTGAAGATTTCATATAAAGGTGTACACTACAGTCTTCAAAGACAAAGGACAACTGGCTCTAACAAGGACAGAAAGAGATGTGGAAGACCAGATGTACAACTAAACAAGAGGATAAGTACATCAGAGTCTCTAGTTTGAGAAATAGACACCTCACATGTCCTCAGCTGACAGCTTCATTGAATTCTACCCGCTCAACACCAGTTTCATGTACAACAGTAAAGAGAAGACTCAGGGGTGCAGGCCTTATGGGAAGAATTGCAAAGAAAAAGCCACTTTTGAAACAGAAAAACAAAAAGAAAATGTTCGAGTGGGCAAAGAAACACAGACATTGGACAACAGATAATTGGAAAAGAGTGTTCTGGATTTTAACCCCATTGAGCTTTTGTGGGATCATCTAGACTGTAAGGTGCGTGAGAAGTGCCCGACAAGACAGTCACATCTATGGCAAGTGCTACAGGAAGTGTGGGGTGAAATGTCACCTGAGTATCTGGACAAACTGACAGCTAGAATGCCAAGGATCTGCAAAGCTGTCATTGCTGCATGTGGAGGATTTTTTGATGAGAACTCTTTGAAGTAGTTTAAGAAGTTTTGAACATTTTTTTCAAATTATAATAGTAATTTTTCACATTATTAATGTCCTGACTGCACATTGTGATCAGCTGAATACCATTTTGGTGAATAAAAGAATCAATTACTTTCCATAAGAGCAAAGTCTGTACATCATTCCAAACTTTTGGCAGCCAGTGTATATTACTTTAAATAATCATCAAGTAGTTAAAACAGCATTTTTGCTGATCTAGAGTGAATTCTACTCATAGAATGAGGTGTGAAGTCATTGATAACACATTTTAATGTCACATCAGTTGATGTTTTACATGTAGTCTTGAGCGTCCTCATATTTAAATGTACCTCTTAGCATCTCCCACAGCAGCGTAGCCGGTGTCTGAATGTTCGCTAACAGTATGTTGTTGCTCAGCTGTTTCAAACTTTTCTTTTTACCTCTGAACTAAGAAGAACTTCTCCGTAAGTGTGTTGGGGCCTTCAGGATTAGGTGTTGGTTCAAATCCCTAACTCTAATTAACTTTTGTGATGTCATTAGCCAAGGGGTTCACTTACTTTTTCAACAGCACTGTGAATGTTTAATGGGATCAATGTGTTCAATAAAGACATGAAAGATTATAATTGTGTTGTTAGCTTAAGCACATTGTTGCTAGTTTATACTTGTGACTTTGAAGATGAGATCACATTTAAATTAATCAATTAATGCTGAAAACCAGCTTATTCCAAAGGGTATGATAGACAGATAGACAGATAGATAGATTTGATTTAATATCGAATAATGTTCTACTGAATAATGTTCAGTAGAATTCTCAGCTTCAAATGAAGCTTCTCTGTGGCTGATGTTCTTCAATTTAATGGCTCTCATAGATCTCAGTGGCAGATTGCTGCCAACACATAATAGTGACATAATAATACACATGATCATCCTGGAGCTGAGATTTATGTCCATCTGTGGAGGAGAGAGAGGAGCTGAGATGGGTGGAGAGGGTTTGTAGAGATGCTCATTGGGGCTGCTGTGTTGCTGGCACTCTGGTTGGATCCATGGATGAGTTCTGGAGAAGCGTCACTTGTATCTTGGCTCTGCCGCAGGGATGAAAGTGCTAATTGGCTCTGGCTTTCCTCACATATCCTTTGTCAGAGTTTCCAGGCGGACGGGCTTTGAACCACACACATGAAAGCAGCAGGGATTTATAGGAAATGGTCGTGGGTTCTGATGTGTGGGTCCAGACACAGCCCTCCTCCCCACCTCATGGGCCCCGAGACCCTCTGCCGACTACCTCCCTTGCTAATTAGTGATTTGTAAGCAGTTCTGCTCTGTCTTTCCAAGCTCACAGCACTGGAAAGTCGTAAAAGCAAAAAGACAGAACCCCCCCACCCCCACCCCACTTAAGTGTTCTAACAGCCTGACCTGCCTGCGCGAAATGGGCCCGTATCTTGGCTCAAAAAGTGGGATTGAATCATATCAAAGGCGCTTCTCTAGGGTCACTGACATCCATGAAATCTTTTTACGGCTTTTTTTCAAAGGCATTTCTGGGAAATTTATTGGCCTGTTGGCACCTTTGTTTTTTAACTTGGATACTTTGACACTTAGATTTTCTCAGACGAGTCCAAAATGGTTTTGTTTGTTACATCTCATTCTAATTTAATAATCTACTAAACATAATAATTAATGGCGCTTGTAAAGCAAACCTCACTATTACTGTTGCTCATACTTTTAATTAGCGATTTAAACAAACCCCTAAGCCTAAGTATAAAACTTCATCGTGCAACCTCAAATCATGTGGCTTTTTGAGAAGAGGTGTGTTATTACTTTTCTAAGCGAATAAACTGACGATTTTGGACTGGCGGGTGATAAATGGACAACAAATACCATAGATTTACATTGAAGGAGGGACCAGTGTAATATCTAGAGACCATGATATCATAGACTTGGGTGTGAGTTTTGTACGGGCAAATTCCAAATATTTAAAAAATCTAGTATTTATTTAGTTTATGCTCTTATTGCTGTCAACGCTTCTAATTGTAGGTGTCCATTTATTTAATGGTGGTGTTTATCTCTCTATGAGTCATGGAGAAGATCTTATCTTTGTCCCAGTCAGAGTATTTGTCATCAGAAAACTACACTCAAAGGGAAATTGTGTCTGTGGTAATAGCAATTCACAAGAGGGCGTAAAAGTGCCGTAGCACATGTGTAAAAGCTGTCCTGCTTCTCTCTCTCTCAGCCTGAATTCATGTCCATTCACAAGAGTTTCAGATCGCAAGATTTTGTCCAGTTACCAACACAAAATATTCTGGTTACAGAATTTAAAATCCCATTTGTTTTCTCCAAAGGAAAGTAGATTTTTTTTAAATAAATTTAAACCTTTAAAAACATACCGTGAGCTCTGAGGTTGTTGATCGGTGGTATATGCTTCTGTTGAAGCCATCAGTCTGTGTTTATTTGAACTTCTTAGAATCTTGGCTTTGAACACTTTTATGAAGGATTTTATGAAATCCCTATGGAAAAAGAATTGGAAAATACTTCCGGAACTAGGGCAGCTGAAAAAGTGGGTGTACGCTGTTGCACACTATTGCTTATTCTTAGAGTCAGGAGTTGGCAAACCTGGCATCCAATTAATGAAATGAGATTGGAGGTGAGGGTTAGAGCTATTTTAACTTATAAAAAGCACTCGAACATTTTGAGTTTGCTATTCACAAAAAATAGGTGTGGCCTTTTGAGTCATCTTGGCTGGATGAGGGAGAGTAGCCACAGTATGAAATAACTTTGTAACCCTTTCCAGCTTTGTGCAAAGCAACAATTCTTGATTGTAGGTCTTCTGAGATCTCTTTTTTTTGCACTCAGGTAACAGCCGAGTGTGCCTGACTCACTGAACATTCACTTGACTGTCCGAGGAACTGAGCACCTTTTTGTTTCTTTTTGTGCTGGTTCCATCTAGCGGCTGGAGTTTGTTATGTGGAATAACACACCTTTGGGACAGTTTGTGGATGAATCTGCATGTTCTTTGTGCCTATGCCTCCTATTGGCTGGAGTTTGTTTTATAGATTATTCTCTGTTGTGTAATTCTGTCTCACAAAAAGTGTATAGAAACACCGGACTTGAGCAATCCGACAGCAAGGTTGTCGCAGGGGTTCTCGTAGGCGTACATGGACTGTTTGAGTTTACAGGGACGGACGCCGGTTGGCGCTGTCGTGTGTGGGGTTAATATGCACATTTTACTTTTTTCTGTTTTTTTTTTTTGGGGGGGGGGGGGATGTTCGAGGTTTGATTGTTGCACTAATGTTGGAATGTGGTCGTTATAATTTTATTTTTGACACAATCTATTATTTTGTATAATATGTCAATGTCAAATGTTAATATGAGTGGATTGTCTCTCTCCACGTGGAATGTGAATGGGTTGAGGCACCCCATAAAAAGAAGGAAGGTTATTTCATTTCTTAAACGTAAGAAATATGATATAGTGTTTCTTCAAGAAACGCATCTTTCCCCGCAGAAGCTGAAAAATTTGGGAAGATGGGGTGGACATGTTTTCTTTAGTGCTGGCTCAAGTAAGAGCAGGGGAGTCATTACATTGATAAGTAAGCATCTACAATTCAAATGTCTCAAACAGATTAAGGATAAATTAGGAAGAGGCATTATTATTTTAGCAGAAATTCAGGGGCTAAGGTTGATTTTGGCTAATATTTATGCACCTAACGCTGATGATCAGGGCTTTTTTATAGATCTTGAAGGGATGTTGCAAGCCGCTGGCACCCCTCATGATATAATATTGGGAGGAGACTTTAATCTTTTGATGGACTCAGTACTTGATCATAGTGAAGCAAAAGTGTGTAAGCCTCCTAGAGCAACAGTGACGCTTCAAAGGATGTGTAAAAATATTGGTCTTACAGATATTTGGAGACTTTTGAACCCATCTGGTAAGGACTATACATTTTTAATCAGTCCATAAGATTTATTCTAGAATAGATTTTTTATATATATCTAAGTTCTTTCATTTCATTTGTTGTTGATTGTTCAATTGGAAACATTTTAGTCTCAGATCACGCCCTGGTGAGTTTAGAGGTGTTGCCACATATGGAGAAAAAGAACTCATATAGTTGGTGCTATAATGTATCCCTTTTGCAAAATCCTGAATTCCAGCAAATGCTAAAGGCTGAAATCAAAGTCTATATGGAGACCAACTGGTCCTCAGTGTCCTCTGTGGGCGTGGCTTGGCACTTAAGGCGGTTCTTAGGGGTTGGATCATACAGTATGCCTCATTCATCAAAAAACCCAAAGCACGAGAACTCGTGGAGTTGGAAGGGAATATTGAAAGAGCAGAGGCAGAGCTGAAGTGACGAATGTCGTCTGATGGCCTCAGAGAATTGACCCGACTGAAATACAGATATAATACTATTTTGTCGTGGAAGTTTTGGCTATTCAGGGCAAGACAGTCATATTTTGAGTCCGGGGACAAAGCAGGGAAGCTTTTGGCTAGATATATAAAGCAGAGAATGTCTTTTTCTACCATTCCCTCAGTGAAAGCTGCTGGTGGTGAAATATTTACCTCAGCCATAGATATTAATAATGCTTTTAAAGAATTCTATCTTGATCTCTATAGTTCCACGTCTTCGTCTACTGATGAAGACATTAGAAACTTTGTGGAACCATTAGAACTCCCTAAACTGACAACTGAGCAAAAAAATTCACTTGATTTTGAGATAACCTTGGAGGAGCTTGGCAAGGTAATTAAGGCCTTACCTACAGGCAAGGCTCTGGGGCCAGATGGCTTTGCTGCTGAATTTTTTAGATCCTTTGCTACAGAACTGGCTCCACTTTTGTTAGAAGTTTATACAGAATCATTAAAGAATGGAAAGCTTCCGCCAACCATGACACAAGCCCAGATCAGCATGATTCTTAAAAAGGACAAAGATCCAAGCGAGTGTAAGACTTAATTTCCCTGATCCAGCTAGACGTAAAAATGTCAAAAATTCTGGCTAACCGATTAAGTAAAGTTATGATCTCTTATGCATATAGATCATGTGGGGTTTATTTGGGGCTGGAGCTCTTCTGATAACATTAGGCGTTTCATCAATATTATATGGTCAGTGACGAACGATTAGACTCCGGTCGCGGCCATCTCACTTGGCACCAAAAAGGCATTTGATATGGTAGAATGGGATTAACTTTTTAAGATTTTGGAAATATACGGGTTTGGGAATACTTTTATTGGATGGATTAAGTTACTTTATAGACACCCGGTAGCGGCGGTACAAACAAATAGATTCATTTCAGATTATTTTACTCTGGATATGGGCACACGGCAGGGTTGCCCTCTTTCCCCATTATTGTCTTGCCCTGGAACCATTAGCAGCCACGATAAGAGGGGAAGATGATTTGCCAGGGGTGGTGGCGGGAGGTGTGGCGCATAAGCTTTTGCTTTACGCAGATGATATTTTATTATTCGTCTCCGACCCCATTAGATCTATGCCTTGCCTCCATAGAATTATTAATTCCTTTTCTAAATTCTCAGGATACAGAGTCAATTGGTCTAAATCTGAAGCTTTGGCACTGACAGCATACTGCCCAGGAACGGCTTTCTAGCCAGGCGCTTTCAAGTGGCCCAAACAGGGCATTAAGTATTTGGACATTTTATTCCCAGCAAATTTGTCTGATTTAGTTAGAGTTAATTTTGACCCCTTAGTAAAAAGGTTTTTGAGTGATGTGGGTAAAATAATTTGTATTCCAAAATGTAACTACTTGTTACAATCTCTCCCTGTAGATGTCCCCCTCTCTTATTTCAAGCAATTTGATAGCATAGAAAAGTCCTTCATTTAGAATGGTAAGTGTCCTAGATTACATTTTAAGAAGTTACATAGGCCGATTGACAAAGGTGGGCTAGGCCTACCCAAGATTTTGTTTTATTATTATGCATTTGGTCTCAGACATTTGGCTCATTGGTCACTTCCACCTGAGAGAGCCCCTCCCTGGTTTTATATTGAACAGGAAGTTCTTGCCCCTATTTCGCCTTTCTATCAAACTAATCGGAGAAGTTAAGTTACACCCCGTTATCTCGCATTTGCACTCGGTATGGACAAAAGTGTCCAGAGTGTTGAACTCGGACATTTATTTAAATGTTGCCTCAAGCATATGGCTGAACCCAAAATTATGTATTAATAAGTCCCCTTTCTGCTGGTCAGACTGGATTGTGAGGGGGGTTGCTACACTCAGTATCCTATATGAGAGTGGAGTGTTGAGATCTTTTGAAAATTTGGTTATTTTGGGATTCCCAGATCTAAGTTCTATAGGTATTTACAGCTGTGTCACCTGCTCTGTATTGTTTTTGGGAGTAGCACACACACCCCTAAAGCGGCATATACTCTGGGAAAGGTGATTACTGCTTTTGGAAAAGGTCATGATGCATCAGTGTAATACTCCCTGTTAATTCAGAGTCTGAGGATCTGAGCTTTTACTTCTATCCAGAGATTATGGGAGACAGATTTAAACTTGGTATTGGAGGAGGATGTGTGGGCTAGGATTCTAAAAAATGTCAAGTCTGCATCTAGAGATGCAAGGGTGTGCCTTGTGCAATTCAAGATTTTACATAGATTCTTTTGGACCCCCTCTAGATTGTATAGGCTTGGTCTTAAAGACACACCCACCTGCTGGCGATGCCAATCAGAGGATGGAGACACAACCCATGTTTTTTGGGGGTGTGTTAAGTTACAAGAATTTTGGTTGAAGGTTCAGAGTTGTATGTATGAAGTTTTGGGCACTCATATTTTACTTTGCCCCAGACACTGTATTTTGGGTGATGGGGCAATCATAAATTTGGGGTGATAATCACACCAAAAATTGTGTTCTGACCAGTCACATGATTGGCAGGCAAATTATTTTATGGGGATGGAAGTCGGATGGAGCGCCCTCATTTCCGGAGTGGTGTGCGGAGATGGGGAGGGTGGCAGCTTTCGAAGAGGTGGCAAGAAGGCTGGGGTTTTGTGACTTGTTTGATAAGAAATGGGGCAATTATTTAGGGTTTTTGGGGGACTCTCGTGGAGGGGATGTGGAGAGAGAAGTTTAGTTTAAATATGTATGTTTATTATATTTTCTTTTTTGTTTTCTGTTTTTTTTTTATTTATTTTTTTATGTGTATTATTATATGTGACCACAGGGGTGTTCATTGGGGGTCAGGGTGGGGGTTGGTGATTGGGGAGGTTTATTAGTGGGGGTTAAATGTTAAATGTTGATTTGTTGTCTATGTGTTGGGTTTTTCTTTGTTGTGTATATATGAATCAATAAAAAATGTTCATTGAGAAGGGAGATTGAAGAGAAGGGAGATTGTGCAGCAGCAGCAGCAGCAAATGACCACTTCAACCACAACTACAGCTGCTGAACCTTCAACATCTGTCTCTTTGATTGACTCACTCCTTGAGTCTGGAGGCAGCAGTGAGGAAGAAAATAGAGAGGGGCAAGCTGAAGAGGATATAAACAGCCAAGTTTGAAATGAAGTCCTGGCTTACTTTGTAGAGAGGCCCCTTGCCAAGGGAGAAAACCCTTTACAATGGTGAATAGCTAACAAAGACAAATATCTCACCTGGGTGAAATTAGCTAAATCCTACTTATGCATCCCAGCCACCTCAGCACCATCTGAATGCTGCAGGCAACATAGCTTGCAAAATGAGAGCCAGCATCAGCCAGGAACATGTGGACATGTTGACATTGTTGCATGTCAACGCAAAGTTTCTTGAAGAGTGAATGTTTGTATGAACACTGATAGTCTACCTCTTCTGCATTCTACTTCATTGTCAAACACAGACAGTTTGTGGTTTTGTTGAGCTAATTTATAATTTAGTAATTTAAATATGTTCTGCTGCTTAAAAACTGTGGACAAACAGCTTTGTTTTATTTCAAAGTGCATTTTGTAATGTGAAGTTTATATTTGTAACTCTCAGTTTGTGGGGATTATAAAAAAAAACTCCTACTCCTACCCAGCCTTCTCAACAACATTTGAGCGCCTCTTCTACGCTGCAGCCAAGATAACTTGCAAAAAGAGAGCCAGCCTCAGCCAGGAACATGTGGACATTAACATTTTTGTATTTCAGTGCAAAGTTTCTGGAAGAGTGAATGTTTGAATGTTTACATGAACAGTGATAGTCATTCTACTACTTTGTCAGACACTGACAGTTTGTGTTTCTGCTGCTTAAAAACTTTGTACAAATAGTAAAAAATAGTTTTGTTTTAATGTAAAGTTTATATTTGTAACAATTTTGTCATTTTATTCATAATAAACAAATAGTAATGCTATCAAAATTATTATATTATTTTTTTTATCCAATTAATCGAAAAAATAATCAACTGATTAATCGATTATCAAAATAATCGTTAGTTGCAACCCTAGTGTCCATGTCAGGACACCATGAAGGAAGTCGCTGCTTTCCAACAAAAACATTTCTGCATGCCTGAAGTTTGCCAAAGACCACCTTGACACTCCACAACGCTACTGAGGAAATGTTTTGTGGACTGATGAAACTAAGGTTGAATTGTTTGGGAAGAACACGCAGCACTATGTATGGCGTAAAAAGGGCACCATATACCAACATTAAAACATCATCCCAACAGTGAAGTACGGTGGAGGGAGCATCATTATTTGGGGCTGCTTTGCTGCTTCAGGTTCTGGACCGTTTGCAGTCATTGAGGGAAAAATTAATTTCGAAGTTTATCAGGTGGCTGTGCGCCAGCTGAAGCTCAGTAGAAGTTGAGTGATCCAGTAGGACAATGACCCTAAATATCGAAGTAAATCCACTACAGAATGGCTTCAAAAAAGAAAATCCACCTTTTGGAGTGTCCCAGTCAGAGCCCAGACCTGAACCCAATATAGATGCTGTGGAATCCAGACATCCTAAGAATATGTCTGAGCTGAAGCAGTTCTGTATGGAAGAATGGTCCAAAATTCCTTCTGAACGTTGTGCAGGTCAAATCCACAGAGACCGGAAACACTTGGTTGAGGTTATTGCTGCCAAAGGAGGATTGAGCAGTTATTAAATACAAGGGTTCACTTACTTTTTCCACAGCACTGTGAATGTTTAATGGGATGTGTTCAATAAAGACATGAAAGATTACACATTTTTGTGTGTTGTTAGCTTAAGCACATTGTGTTTGTCTATACTTGTGACTTCGTTGAAAATGAGATCACATTTGATGACCAATTAATGCAGAAAACCAGCTAATTCCAAAGGGTTCACATACTTTTTCTGTGTGTGTGTGTGTGTGTATATATATATATATATCTCCATGTGTATTCTTATAAGGTAAATCATACTTTTGCTTCTAAAAACTGAGGAACAAATGAATGCAATTCGCTTTGTAAGTAACAATATCATTGCTCAATTGCTCAATAATTAGGTACCTTTTAAAGCGTAGTTCTACTGCTTTAGAAAATAAATAGCTAATCTGGCTGTGAAATGGTCTAATTTGGCAACAGTGTATTATATTAAATAGAAAGAGAGGGAGAGAGAATGGAAAATATAACTCCCAGATGCCCTATTCACACAGCTCAAAACGAGTACATTTCATTTCATAAATAAACCAGTAAAACAGGGCCGTGTTAGTCTGGGTGGTGCAGAATAAAATTCTGATTAATGTGATTCAGTCATAAACAACCAATCAGCCGTTCAAACCACAAATCAACAAACACAGAGATGTGATTCAAAAGATGTGATATCATACTTACACATGAGGTCACTTCCTGTTCTATCCCCAAGGGTGCCTGCACTCAGAACCAACATCAAAGACAAGCATTAAACCACAGTGAGGTTGCTGTCCAAGTTTGGGTATATTACAAACTCTGTAACCATTTCATGTTTGTTTTTGTAAGCGTTTATGAATTAACCCTTCAACCCACCTGAGTGGCATTACACATTAACCCAATCCAAAAACAGTGGCGTATCATGGAGATGCAAGAGTGCTGACTGTTGCCTCCAGGGAATTTCGGGCAGTTACATGCTCGGACGTGAAACCTCAGGCATTTGGGAATAGGCTGTGGGTTTAGTTTAGTCTGAACCCAACCGATGAGTCAGCTGTTTCCCACAGGTACCAAACAACCCAGAAAGCCTGACCTGAAGGTGAAGCCCGCCCCTGTCTGCTAGAAGTAGACGAGATGGGTTATTTTGGGTCATTATTAGCTATATGCTGCATTCAGGTGACAGGAACATATGAGGACTCGCCGATTTATGACAGCTAGGGCTTTTTAAATCATTAATTAATTAACAAAGTTAAGACTCAGGAAATAAGGATATCTGCCAGGAAATTATAAATGTATATAAAGTGAGAGTTTCAAGAAGAATATCGTCAATGTCTTGGCAAGACCTCAAAGATTCAGTGTCTCCTTTCTGAGGGATTTTTATGGTACAAATGCAATTTCTGAAAGAAAAACAGAGATTATGGCTCTATTCCAGAAACTAGTGAGCTCCCCTGCTTTCATCTAAAGCCTACTTCATTTTCTACACCTGGCATTACGTCTTGTGCACGGTCAAACGTTCTAGCCTTTCAAAGTATACTCTATTGACCACGAGCTCATATGGACACATGCAATGACTGCTTTTTGATACTCTTTAGTGCACAACTGATTTCAGTAGAGTTCAGCTTTAACATGCTGCTAAGCTAATAACACAACACACTTTATGCAACACTAATAAGCATAAAAATACACAGCTGTGGCTATCACAATTATGAAATTTGGCAGATGATTAATTGTCGGTTTTAGGGCTTTCACGATTATAACGATTCATTGTCATACAAGAAGTCATACTTTTTAAGGTGTATTGTATGTGTGCTTCATACACCTTAAAAGTCATATATAGATAATTAACCCAGAATCATATAATAAAATTGTAAGTTTTAAACAGATGAATAAAATCATGAGCACTCACATGAGATAAAGACTCCAGTCATAACAGGAACTTTATACCAGCTGTTTTATTCTACACGGAGAGGGTCCCCACATGGGGGCGGTCATGTTAGGATCACATGACCGCTCGCTTAACTTCAGTAACCACCCTGTTATTGGACACTTTCATTAATGAATCAAGCTATTTATGGCCAGGGTTGGGAGGGTTCCTTTTGAAAGGTATTCCACTACAGATTACAGAGTACATGCTGTAAAATGTAATTTGTAACGTATTCCGTTAGATTACTCAAGGTCAGTATTGCATTCTAAATACTTTGGATTACTTCTTCAGCACTGGTAGATTTTTTCACTTGTTTTGACTATAAAAACTCTGCCAGTACAGTAAGACAAAATACACATGTTAAAAATACATTCTCTGAAAAACCTAAATATCTTATGCAGTGTTGTTTCTAAAACAAGTTGAATCTAATTGATCTTGTTTTTGTTTTTTTTATCCCCTTTTCTCCCAATTTGGAATGCCCAATTCCCACTACTTAGTAGGTCCTTGTGGTGGCGCGGTTGCTCACCTCAATCCGTGTGGTGGAGGACAAGTCTCATTTGCCTCCGCTTCTGAGACCATCAATCCATGCATCTTATCACGTGACTCGTTGTGCACGACACCGCGGAGACTCCGCATGTGGAGGCTCATGCTGCTCTCCGTGATCCACACACAACTTACCACACGCCCCATTGAGAGTGAGAACCACAAATCGCGACCACGAGTAGGTTACCTCATGTGACTCTACCTCCCTAGCAACCGGGCCAATTGACTGAGCGACCTAGCTGGAGTCACTCACGACTCCAGGGGTGGTAATCAGCGTCAATACTCGCTGAGCTACCCAGGCCCCCTTTAATTGATCTTGTTTTTACGGGTTTTTAGATATTTTTACAGGAAAACAATACAAAAATTATTATCAAGAATACGATTTTTGCCTTAATATCAAAGGTCTTACTAGAAAAAATAAATTATGATCTAACGTGAAGTTTCTTGATAAAAAAATATGATCGTGTCTGGTAACATGCATGTAAAATGGCTAGAAATAGCATTTTATCTTAGCGTAAAGCTGACAATTTACACAAGGTTTATTTCTATTTCTTCTGCTCCAAACTTATTTCAAACGTACTTCTCTGTCTGCTCGTATGAATGTAACACATCATAAGAAAGTGTTTCACCGCTGTTCAAATGCACTTTGGATCGCATCATTTATATGTATAAATGTTTTCCATCTGAAAGGACTAAATATTAAATGAAGCAAATGACAATAAAATGCAAAGTAATCTCTTCAGTAATCAAAATACTTTTTGAATGTAACTGTATTCTAATTACCAATGATTTAAATTGTAACTGTAGTGGAATACAGTCACTTATATTTTGTATTTTAAATATGTAATCCCGTTACATGTATTCCGTTACTCACCAACACTGCTTATGGCTGACTGTGAATTAGAGCTGGGCGACATATTGCATATTCACGATATTTTCACGATAATTTGGCTGACGATATAAAATTAAGCAATATGCAATGTGCTTTTTATTTGGTCATTAAGTTTCATAAAAAGCGCATCAGTAGACTAATTTTACTCTCCTTCCGGGCAGCAAAATGGCACCAAATAACACCAAAATGGCAATATAGTCATATGTGATTATAAAATGGCAATGGACCCTTTTCACATGTCCACGTGCTGCGAAGTGGAAGTCGCCATAGTTGGCTAAACTTGAATGGCGGTGAATGGGGGACCACAGCAAATGTAATTTTGCTTACTCATTTGCTCCAACAGCAGAAGAAATAATCAACGATTATGCTTTCACATCTTTGCAAAGAAGACAGAAATATACAGCGTTGGATAACAGCAGTAAGAAGAGAGAAACAGGCCAAAATTTTTGTGGATGCATAAATTGTGACATAATCCAAATGCAATTGCAAATTGCATATTACTGTTTGCATTTTCATTTACACAAATGTTCAAAATCTGCCAAATTTAAATTGGAAAAGCAAAGTCCATTTGCAATTGCATTTCCTATGTCTTACGAGTTATGACCCTGTCATATTGAAAAACCAATAGCAATTACCCCATTTGCTATTTCACTTCCTCGACGTTCCGTATGGAGCCTGCCAGACTTCAAATGGAATCACAATTCCCTCTGCACATGCATTTCTGATGCCAGAGAGACACCTGTCAATCAGTTTTGGGGGTGGGAGTTTATACTGTAGGGGGTGTTTGTAATTGAGAGTGCCGTTAGTCACAATCGACTGCATTGTAGAGCACATGCTGCCTTTTCTGTCGATGACAGATTCTGTCGAATCTTCACACGGCTTCATTTCCCATCCTTAGTGGAAAGTTTAAATAATGTACACAAACACTCATCTCCTTCTTGGCCGTCAACAGCAAGGCATCATGTGCTCTTAAATGCGGTCGATTGTGACTGACGTCACTTCCAGTTACAAACATGCCCCACAGTATAAACTCCCACCCCCAAAAGTGATTGACAGGTGTCTCAGTATAGGCATCGGAAATGCAAGTGCAAAGGGAATTGCAATATTCAATATTCATCCGGATTATTTAAAAAAATTAGTGGAGAAGTTTTTGCACACCTCGTTCATTTACAAAATATTTTTTAGTAAAAATATATGAAGGGAAAGACTTTTTTTTTTTAAGCTACTATGTATCATAATATATAAAATATATATATATATAAAAGTGCATATCAGTGACAATGATTAGATCTCACTCCCTTGTGTTCATTTCGTGCAACAATGTAGGGAAACATGCCTTTTTTATTTTTAAATTTATTTTTATTTAATGCCTTTCAAATATTGAATCTACTTAGCTACAATGGCTGTTTGCATGAAATTATGGTTCCTCTGATTAAAAAAAAAAACAAAAAAAAAAAAAAAAAAACAATTAGAGATATATATTAAATATCAACAATAGGCTGAAAAATATTGAGATATAATTTGAAGCAATATCGCCCAGCCCTACTGTGAACAGTGAATGTCTATTATGCCATTGATAACCGAAAACAGTTGCGTTTAAATGATGCTGCATCCGCACCACTAGGTGTCATTGTATGCCCAAAAATTACTGAGTGCAACTTTTCATGTCTTACAAAAAAGTACAAATAGTTAACTTGTTCTTTATATTTTAATACATTATATATGTGCTGTATACCTAAAAAAAATAATTTAAACAAATACGTAAAATGGCATTCAAACAATGTTCCAGTAACCACAAAAATGTTATTATTTTGTTTGTCAGAGCACTGTTTTCACCTTACACCAAACTGCTAAATCTCATGAACAAGTAGGTAACCATAGCATACCATTGGCCACTCAAGCATTTAGGATTTGATGAGACATCAACAAATAGCTAAATACTCTCATTATTTATTACTTTAACATTTTTGTGATATGTAAATAGTGTTTTTAAGGTGCTGTAAACTATTTTACTAGGGCTGGGAGTCTATTCCAAAAGAATCATTATTTGATTGAGGCACTGGGAATTGATATTCGACTCTGATCAAGGGAATCAACTCCGCTCAGATGATCTGACTGTGATAACAGCAAGTAGACAACTGTGCTAGGGGCAACAAAAGACAATAAGGGTTGCACGAGGAGATGTTTCCAATACAAAAATGACTTCTTGCAGGGCCAGAAAGGTGGCAAGAGGTGGCAGCTGCCACCCCAAAAATAAGCTTTGCCACCCAGACTCGTACCCTGCTCATGTCCTGGAGACTGTTAAGCAATGGCTTAACCCATCAGTGTTGCACATGGTCCAACATTCTGCCCGTGTCTGGGAGGACACAGTGTTCTGCCTCAATAGACAAACAAGACCCCCCAACAACCCCCCCACCCCCTAGACGAAGTTACTTGATGCAAAATTCCTGGACACGCCCCTGCTTCTTGCAAGTCTTATAGTATAATCTGCAGACCAGTTCCGGGTCAGTGCAAAGCGAGACTCACATCTATGTTATCAGTTGGATTCCCTGAATATCAGACCCCAACCCCGGATGATTCAGTCCAGGAGCTTTTGTTTGTCTCAAACCCCATATAACCTCAAAAAGACATAATTCACCTCATGAGCATGAGGGCCACTTATCAGAAGAGCAGCCTAATAAAACCGACAAAATGTCACGTTCTCACCCCCACACCGTATCGCAGCACTCCCAGCAATTGAAAAACTAAGTGAGAACAATTCAAACTATGAGCCATGCTGGCCACGATCCGACCCAACACATCCCACGGGGCTCCTGGATCCAAACTCCCCTGAAGCTGTGAAAAAGACTCACTAAGTCTTTTCAAACAAAAGGGGCAAAAGAAAAGCAAAATGTATTAGTCTACACCTAATCCCAACTGACTTGCAACTGAAATGCCTCCAGGTTTTAGTTTTCTTCCTCATACATACATAATTGAGGATGCCAGATTTTGCAAGAGAAACAAGCAACCTGGTTTAACTTGACGCACTAAAATAAGTGACCCCAGTTTTTTGCATGAGTGTATTGTTTATTAATTATGGATAAGGAGAATTGCTTAATTTAACTGAACAGCAATGAAAAACATTAAAACCATGCAAGTTTACATGCACGTATCAATTATGCTTAATTAGGCGACAGCGTGTAAAGTCATGTAAATGTCTGTTAACACTTTATAAGGTTTTATTCATTGACATTAGTAAATGCATTAGGTATCACAAACAATGAACGTTTGAACAAATGTTTTCACAGCATTGATAAAAATGGTAATATATATGGTTACTGTTAATTTACAAATTTTTTCATTGTTAGTTTATGCTAATTCATAATGCATTAACTAATGTGAACATAAAACTTTTAATTTGAAAAATGCATCAGTACATGTTGATATTAACATTAATAAATGCTGTAAGAGTATTGTTTGTTGTTAGTTCATGTTAACTAATATAGTTCACTAATGTTAATAAAAACCTTGTTGTAACATGTTATTTAAAGCTGAAGTGTGTAATTTCTACACAACTAGTGCCACAGAGCAGGATTGCATAAATAAACTTTGTTTTGCACAAAACTTTCTGAATTTCTTTATTGGAGTAAAGTCAGATGATTTAAACAAAAAACAATCGGCACAGGTAGATCCTAATACCCTGAATTTGCATTGAATTTAAACACCTTTACCAGCATTTTAACTGGCTTATCCAATGTGTGCAATGTTGTGTGCATGCCTGTTTATGTTTTGATGACAAAAGCAGAGAATAACCTGATGATTTCATATATATGTAAACACGGTTTCTTGCGCTGTCATTTTTTAATGCGCTGATTTTTGATAGACAATGCACAGCGATACGCTGATTACTATTACGGTAATTAACAATAACATTTTGTATAGTGTCACAAACAGTAGAATATGACAACTGCTTTTAGTGATCGGTCAGTAATGTGCTGCAGGGGCCAACCACTATTGAAAACCCAAATATGCTACTGTATTCAGAAAGTATTCCCCCCAAAACTCAACGAGTATGCCCATATTTATATGGGAATTAAGGAAAAATAATAATAGTAATAAAAAATAAAAACTGTGAAGTCGGTTATAGTTAGAGCACATGGCAACATAGGGTGTGAAGTGGTCTTAATGTGACGTCAGCCGACTCCCGCGTGATAAAAGAAAACCACACAGTGTATTTGATGGGCCGCTCTGGCTGAAGAACTGATCTTTCAGTAAAACTCTTTGATTTACTGTACTGATGTTCATAAACTGTTCCCCTTACGCACACTTACTCACAGAGGAGGAGAGCATTCCCACACACCTCAATGTCTTCAGGATCGATTCCTGGCAGTCCAGAACATTACATGAATCACACTGACTGCACACATGGTATCAGCAAACAAATCCAACAAACTTCGAATACTTAGCCATTTTTGCGAAGACTTAACTCATTCGTCCCAACGTGATTTTTAGTGGATACATGAAGTCTGTTCCAAACAGAAAGTGTTAAAATGACTTCATTTTGAACAGTACAACTATAGAGTTAATTACATGTAGTCACACCCTCAACGTGAATTTGGAAGCCGCTGTTTTTTATTTTGCTAACAAGTTGCTAGATAAGAACTAAAACGGTTTTACGTTGCTCACATGCTTGAGGGAGCTGTAGTCCTTATTTAGCTACTTGTTAGCAACAGATTTTTTTTAAGCACGGCAGCTTCAAAATTCACGTTTGAGGTACAACTGGGTGTCATTTATTTTGTAGAACAAAACATCCAAGTGTCAAGTCAGATTTTACTCATAAATTGAAAATCCCCAATCCTAAAACCCATAGTGAAATTCCCGAGGGAACCCATGGCATATTACGCTGGACTCACACATACTCCTTGAGCGAGGCGTGCGCAACACGTTGCGTTTGGGCTTTCACATTGGCCTCTTTTCTAGGTTCCTGCGGCAACGGTGCGCAGTCACATGCACTTGTTTATCAGTGTACTTGGTCGTGATTGGTTAATATTTCAAAGTCCCATTCAAGGTAAGCAAGTCCACTCTGCGGGCATCTTTGGAAAGCTGTCAGGCAGGCTGGGTAGCTATTTTCATTGTAAACAAGCGACATAAAAGTACAGAATGAGAATGAGCTTTATTGCCAAGTGTTCTCACGTACACAAGGAATTTTTTTGGGTGATAGGAGAAACAAGTGCACACAGAACATTACAGTGAGACACAATATAAAACAAGGTAAGAGTATAAATAGACATACAAATAGTAGGACATATAACACAGAATGGCGCATGTACATGTGCAAGTGGTAATATATGTGCAAGGTAGGGGTATGTACAGTTATTGAATTAAATATGAGTGAATTTACATACGTACGTGAGATATTTATTTACCTTATTGCACTAAGGGGGAGTCCTGAAGGCAGTTTAATTGTTCATATGGAAAATGGCCTGAGGGTAAAAACTGTTCTTGTGCCTGGATGTCCTGGCGCTCAGTGCTCTCTAGCGCGGCCAGTGGGCAACAGTTCAAAGAGGGAGTGGGCAGAGTGTATGGGGCCAGAGTGATTCTACCTGCATGTTTCCTCACTCTGGAGATGTACAGGTCTTGGAGGGTGAGCAGGGGGGCACCAATAATCCTCTCAGCAGACCGGACTGTCCGTTGTAGTTTCCTTCTGTCTGATTTGGTGGCTGAACCAAACCAGATAGTTATAGATGTACACAGGACAGACTCAATGACGGCCGAGTAGAACTGAGTCAGCAGCTCCTGTGGCAGGTTGTACTTCCTCAGCTGGTGAAGTACAACCTCTGCTGAGACTTTTTCACAATGGCATCTATATGGGTGTCCCACTTCAGCTCCTGAGAGATGGTAGAGCCCAGGAACCTGAATGACTCCACTGCTGCCACAGTGCTGTTCAGGATGGTTAGAAGGTGGAGTGTGGGGGGATTTCTCCTGAAGTCCACTATCATCTCCACTGTTGAGCATGTTCAGCTCAAGGTTGTTGTGACCACACCAGCCAGCCGTTCAACCTCCTGTCTTTATGCAAACTCGTCACCTTTGCGGAGGAGGCAGATGACCGTGGTATTGTCTACAAACTTCAGGAGCTTAACAGAGGGGTCCTTTACAGTGCAGTCATTTGTGTACAGGGAGAAGAGCAGTGGAGAGAGAACGCATCCCTGAGACGCACCAGTGCTAATAGTGAGCGTCCCGGATGTGAGTTTCCCCAGTCTCACTAGCTGCTGCCTATCTGTCAGAAAGCTGGTGATCCATCGACAGATTGGGGTGGGCACGAAGAGCTGGGTCAGTTTGGTTGAGAGAAGATCAGGCATGATGGTATTGAAGGCTGAACTGAAGTCAACAAATAGGATCCTTGTATAAGTCCCAGGTCTGTCGAGGTGTTGCAGGATATAATGAAGTCCCATGTTGGCATCATCATCCACAGACCTGTTGGCTTGGTAAGCAAACTGAAGGGGGTCTAGCAGGGGTCCAGTGATGACCTTCAGGTAGGCCAAAACCAGTCTCTCAAACGACTTCATGACCACAGACGTGAGAGCGACAGGTCTGTAGTCATTAAATCCTGTGATTTTTTATTTTTTTAGGGACCGGAATGATGGTGGAGCGTTTAAAGCAGCAGGGAACTTCACACTGCTCCAGTGATCTATTGAAGATCTGTGTGAAGATGGGGGCCAGTTGGTCAGCGCAGACTTTCAGACAGGCAGGTGAAACACCGTCTGGGACTGAAGCTTTCCTAGTCTTTTTGGGCAGACGAGAGTATACAGGAAAAACTGGATAGAACACACAAGAACTACGAGATATGTGGTAGAATTCACAACTATCTTCGTGCTCGTGGATATCAAAGAACCACTGAGCAATGACGTGACAAGCTGAATAAACTGCGGATTCAGAATCTGAAGGTACCGGGATGCTCTCCATTAATCTGGCAACTCGGACAAAATGGTAAATCCCAGTGGTACGATGCTGCCGACAATTAGGTATGTGAGAAGGCCGCGTGTCACCGTGCCCCACACAACTCAAAATAAGTCACAAAGTAAGTAACATTACAACGATGGACTCCACTGTGCTCTGCGAGAGCGCTTCCTGTTTTCTTCAAAACAAAAAGTCACATCATAATGACGTAAACGTGCTCAGGCCCAGAACGTTAAATGCAATGTGAGTGAAGGCCAGCGGGGGAGTGGGGACAATCATGCTTGGGCATGGTACAAGGCAACCGGGCCTAGTGTGAGTACGTCCTAAGTTTTAATGACTGCAAACAAGCATTACTTCATCTTCACTCGTAATAGCGATAGGAGCTGCATCGGTTTAGGACGGAGAGTTTGCTTGACAGAAAGTATACAGAATCATTGCGTGAATTTTTAAATTAATAAAGCTATAAAGTTTTACCGTACATGTAAAAGCTTAATTCAACACTAATATTAGACCTCTCTCACCTACATTCATGTTTAATAGGTCGACCGTTATGTTATTTGTTTGCACTGAACATCATTATAAGTATTAATATTCATAGTCTATTAATATTACGATAATAAGCTATAGGTTTACTATATATGTTATTTTAAGGTTAATTTTACTGGTATTTACCATGTTCTGTGCATGTGTAAAAATAGAAAATACTGGCAGAACAGGAAAGTGCACCTGTATGTCCATAATAATAATAAAATAGATAGTTGTGATTCTAAAATCTCATTTGATGAGCTTTCCTTTTACAACACTAGAATCAAGACTTTTATAATAAAGGGAAATTGAGAACGTTTTAGGATTTTGAGTTTAACAGTGCAGAGAAATTTGAATACATACTGCCCTCTTCAGGTAAAAAGAAGCATTACAAGTTTTCCAGACTTGTTAAAAAGGCAGCATTTATTATGTTCTGTAAATATAAATCACACATACCCTTTAGTATCTTACTGACATTCAAGCCTCTTTCAGATCACTGTTAAAAGTTTATTAAACCCTCTTATTTCTGAAAGAAAATCATTTGTCCCTTTTTTTCTTTTTAGCAACAGGCATTTCAGAGGAGTCCTGGAGGGTTTCTTCGCTCCCAGGCGCCCGTCTCTTCCTGCTGGTCTTATCACTGATATACCCGCTGGAGTCACTCGCTAGAAGATCGGAGGGTAATCTCTCATCTGACTCTTTTCTTTTGTCTTTCTTCTTCTTTTTCTTTTTCTCTTTGTGATGTCCATTTGAATTGGAGTCCACCTCCATTGTGTCCACGTTCGTTTCATGGTTTTCAGATGTTTCCTGCAAGTTGCTGTCGTTTATAGACACCTCCACAGCAGACTCCTTTTCGCGTTTGTCTTTCTTTTTCTTCTTCTTGGGCTTTGGATTGTCATTTGTATCTTCTGTGGTTTCTGATTCTGTTGTCGGTTCTTTAAGGGCTTCATTTTGTTCAGTTTGGGCCACAAGCTCCTGCACCCTGAAAGTAAATAAAAATAAAAGCATTAGTAAAAAGGAAAAATCATCTGCAAACGTTTGGATAAATGTGCCAAACTTCTGACTATCAGCATAAATTCCGGTCCACACTGCGGCTTACTTTGGTCAAGAACCGCCACTTAGACAAAAATATCTAAGTGACAAGTGACCAACCACAGTTAGATTTTTTACATGACACGTAGAGGTGGTCAAACGTAAAATTGGAAATAATTATAAAAACACAGCACAATATACAGGCACACTGAAGGAAATCTTGTTAACATGTTGCTGAGTGTTTCACACAAAATTGAAAATCAATTTAAAATAGGGATACCCCGATCCAATACCTGGATCAGTATCAGCTCCGATACTGATGTTTTTAGCCGGATCGGGCACAGCGGGTCGCACACCAGACGCATCTGGCGGACGACATGCCGCGTTCTAAAATTCAAAACAATTGTTTTCTATTGATGTACGCACACCGCCGCAAGCAGACACCGGCCTACGACTCCGGAGGCTGTTCAAATTTCTGCCGTGCCACAGAGCGCAACTTGCATATTTTCCATTAAATTCGACCCAAATCATTATCAGTGGACATATATTGTTTACTCTAGCCTTGTTCATTCTTGAAGAAGGTGAAAAAGCTTGGAAACTTTTGTGTATACTGTCTGCCACCTGAACCGCGTCGACATGCCTTGTGTTTGATACCTGTGCCGTGTCCTAGACGCGATGCTTCTTGTCCGGTGTGCGACTGTCTTATCGGTCCGACGAGCCCAAGCCCGATAGCCTACTGTGTGTTAGTCATGTTCTTTACTGTTAAGCTCCTTAAAAGAGCCATAAAAGAACCATTTAAGTAGTCAATACGACTCGTGCATTTTATTCAAAGCCACTTAAAGACATGCGATAGCTTTGTGAATTGCAAAACTCTGCATTTATTAAGTAAATATACAGTATGCATGCGCAGTGCATTTTAGTGACACATAGCACGTGCAGGCTGGTGATATATCGATTACTGATCGGCACTTTATTTTATCAATACATTTTTGAGGCATCGATATATTAAAATTAGTCGACATTTAAATTAGAAGCCAAACTGGCATGCTTTCCAATTCACTCAGTTGGCCGTTTAACAGTCTGGTGTAATAGCGTTGGCAGACCACAAGAGGACGATCTCACTCACACACACACACACGTTGGTGCAGCTATCCTTATGAGGACTCTCCATAGACATAATGATTTTTATACTGTACGAACTGTAGATTCTATCCCCTAACCCTACCCCTAAACCTAACCCTCACAAAAAACTTTCTGCATTTTTACATTTTCAATAAAACATTGTTTAGTATGTTTAAGCGATTTCAATTATGGGGACACTAGAAATGTCCTCATATACCACATTTATTAGCATAATACCCTCATAATTACCAGTTTGTAACTTAAAAAAAGTCCTAGTAAACCACTTAAACCCACCCACACACACAAAGGACAAGCTGCAGCCACTTATGCAGAGTTCCATTCAACGAGGAAAGTCAGATTTTTTTTAACTTCCTACAAGGAAAAGTGCAATGGAACGCCACTTGAAGTCGGAATTCCAACTGGGAAACTCGTGCAGAAATTTTCAACTTGCCGAGATGCAGGTTTGTGACGTCAAACAAACATGTCGGCACTCAGGGAGATGTACAAAGTAAGTGATAAACATTCACTTTAAGTAATATCAATAAATGAGTCAAAGTTCCTACATTACATGATATTAAAGCTTGTTTAACAAACACATGCAGAAACAGGTTTATAAAACATGGTACATTATACTCTCTTTTCGTAATCGTACACCTGTAGCACGAATGCTAGTGTTGCAGAATTTTTTTATCAATTTGGTTGCTAGGAGACTTCTCTGGTTACAGTCAAACACCCGATAATCGGATCTGATGTTCATAATTTTTCTAATTATCGGAACATTATTTTGTCTGAACTGATTGCCGATACAATTTAAAATACGCTCCACTGGCTCTGAATCCGCCTCTCTCTGAAAGGTTACTGCTTGTAATCTGGCTCAATGTCCCACCCAAAGTATTATCGGATTGGTTATACGCATGTCACGAGTAAATGGCCAATCAACACTGTACTCTGTATTCGTGGGCAAGAGGAAAGCAGCAAGAGAAAGACGCAACACTGAGAGGACAAGCTGTTTTCAAAAGGTGAGAATGCAGATACTGAAGTTGCAATAAACATCACAATACTCTATGCCAGCAGTCACCAATTAGCATTGAGATGGGGCAACTGTTGTCATGATGTCTCACGGTCTGGATGGAAAAAAAATCAGTGGTTCAGAATTCAGACCCGGACCGTGAGACATCATGACAACGGTTGTCCCATCTCACCGTTTCTACACTTTAGGAAAGCAGCATGGCAAAACAATGGAACGGTGTACACCGCAAGCACTCCGGGGGTAGATAGCACTAATCTTTCAGCGCTATATCCTTGAATATTTTTCCCTAGCAACGAACACGCTTTATTAATGCCTTTTCACGCTTCGCACACGTTGCCTCTCTCTCCACCGGCCCTTGACGTGAAGCGCCGGATAGTAGAGCTGCAGACGTGGTTATTTTTACGACAGTAGACCGTAGTGGAGAAATACAGTGAGCATCTTTCGCTAAAATACACTGCAGAAAATGAAAATGAAGCAGAAACAATCTTCATGTGTCTGATATGGCAAGGTTTGTGACAGGACAATTCATCGTGGTTCCAGAGCGCCTTTAGTCTAGAAAAGATTTTTTCCCGTCTAAAATTAGCGTTATTAATCTACATGTTTCGAGCCTATTGATAATAAACAGATTGTTTACATTTTGGGAAAATTATTCTGTGTAATGTGATGGTCATTTTCAAGGTGATTCTGTAAATATGGGCTCCTGTGACATCAGTTTTTAAGTGTACATTTTAAAATCTGCATAAATATATCAGTGCACTTTGTCCCGCAAGCAGTATTTATGCATTTACCCCGTGCCCTCGCGGGGGTACTGGCAACTTTCGCAGCTACTTCGGGCTGATTAACTGTATAAGTCCATGTAAACATCCACGTTAGTGTAAATGCCTTTTGCTCTGCCGAACGTGTTATTGACAACTGGAGCGTGAACAGACAGCATTTCTGTGCGTGGTGCCCTACGCAGACTGCGTACTCTGCGTTTAGGGAGCAGCGGTACTGTGTACAGAACTAATGATCTAAATTCTTTCGACACTGAAAACTGTAACTACACTAAGAATCCATGCAGGACTATAAAAGCTATGAAATAGCAAAAGTAGGCATTAATAAAACATGATCTTGCTTTGGTTTATATTTCAGCATTATATATAATATGCCTGTGGGACACTGTTCACATTTTCGCCATAATAATTACTAGAAAGGTTTCAAAACCTCTCTTCTTATTGTCAAATTCATCCAGATCTGACAAGAGCCCTTTAAAGGATAGTTCACCCAAAAATTTAAATTCTCTCATCATTTACTCACCCTCAAGTCATCACAGATGTGTATGACTTTCTTTCTTCTGCTGAACTCAAATGAAGATTTTTAGAAGAATTGTCACTGAATTTCGAATGAAGTGATAAGTCATTAATTGATTAATACTTAATTCGAAATTCAGTGACAGAATATTGTGCAACGAGCAGCCCTACTTATATCTGGGAGAAAAAAAAAAATAAATAATAATAATATATATATATATATATATTGTTAATCATTGGGAAAATCTTCTGATTATCGATGCGTAAAAAAGACATCGATCCCAAGCCTAGTCGCGGCTATTTTCAGCCCTCAGTGTTCACGGCTATTTTCATATTTGAGCGCTACTCATAAACAACATCTCAAATGTAGATGCTCAATAGTTCGGTTCATTTATTGCATTTAGAACATCAACGGAGGAGCATTTTACCAGAATTTAAATAAGAAGCTAATTAAACTACTGTGATCAAGCGTGACCATTTATCAGAAATACAGTACATCTCTACTTTTCAGTTATGTTATAATTACTGCAAGACTGTATGTCTGGAGCCCTGCTACTTATTTTTTCATAGCGGTTGTATGTGAAACTAACACTGCAGCAAAAAACAATTAAAAAAAACAAAAAACACACGCAAATTCTTGCTTTAACATGAGAGACAGTTTTATTCACAATGACTTGGTATATTCTTCAAAAATTCACTGTTTGTTTTTAACGGAAGAAATTCATACCTGTTCGGAACAACATAGGTGAGTAAATATTCCTTGAACAAAACATGAATTCTCTAGAACTTTATGCCTGTCATTGTCTTTAACACATACCTGGATTTCTCCAGCCTTCCTCTGATAAGCAGCACACCTGCAGCATCAGCGTCCAGTTGGAAGACCTCAAACTCCAGACTACCTCCAAAACGCAGTACAGAGTCCCTCCACTGCTCTGGGGTCAGCAGACTGGGCTTCACTACTGATGCGTTAAAGCATCCATGAACAAGACATCCTACATGACCCACTCCGATTTTATTAATTACACCCTGAGAGACACAGAAAACAACATATTGAGACCACAGACGCAAATTTAAGAATTCTTCTGTAATCGTACACAGAGTATGAAATGACCAAAAAAAGTGCACCTCAGTTTGCAAAAACATAATTGTTAGTGATGCACCAATGTATCGTCTGCCAATATTTATCTGCCACTTATTGACCAAATTAAAATCATCGGCGTAACGGTTATATGCATGAAAACGCTGATATAAAAAAAACGATGGTTTATTTATAATTAATTAGAAACTCACTGTTAAAACTCTGTGAATTCAAATGCACAATCCAAAAATAATAATAAGTAGAAGGGTTGGCTCTCCTAAGAACATGTAATATTTATTTTTCACATTCTCACATTAATGCAGAAAAACCGCCATAAACGGACGTGACAGTTGTGAAAGCGGCACTTACCTATAGGCTTCATGATGAGGTAAACCATTAAAAATGCTTGAAACTAGCAGATTTTGACTCCTGATCATATCAGTATGATATCCATTAATGCTGCTTGATTAATTGAATTAAGACTGAAATCGCAATATAGCCTTGTGTGATTACTAAACCTTAAAAGGCTGCGTTTATGCATTCAGTGCTTCAGTCAGCGCTGTGTGAGCATGCGGCGCCCTGTAGCGTTCTAGATGGCATTATCCATTATATCTCTACAATACAGAATTTAAACGGCTTATTTTTCCATGATATGGTTGGCATTTCCATGGAATTGCCCAACATATGCATAGTATGAACATGTAATGTTCTATACAGTACATACATGTCAAATGTGAGTTCTGTTGGTTTGAACTGTAAAAACAGAAGTGTAAAAGTGTTTTAGAACAAAATTACCTTTTTACATATAAATCATCATGTTACCATTCTTTTTATCTTCCATTTATCTTTCATTGTGGCTCTCTTTAAAATGTTTGCCTGTCATTTGTTCAACAGATACAATCCATGTTCAATGGAAATTATTAATTGTTAGAACAGTGAAAAAGCTTTTGTACCTCTTTGGCTATGTTCAGACTGCCACTAAAAATCTGATTTTTTGCATATCCAGATGAGTTTTTGATAGTCTGGACAGCAAAAAACCACATGAAATCTGATTTTTCCGAATCTGATTCAAACCACATCGGGAGGTGGTTTCAAACGCGATTTAAATCAGATTTTTTCAGATGCGTCTCAGTCCGGACGCTCTGGCTGCTCAAATCGGATTTCAAATGGTCTTTTGCGTCACTCTCAACGTGACACATAACGATGATGTCAAAAATCAGTGACTGCAGCACGGAACATCACAATATTTACCAGCCTCCTGCACCGCGACTGGACAGGGTGCTTATTTGGAGAGCGAGATGATGCACCTCCATTTTTCCCGCATCTGTTTTGAAAGCAGCGTCACGTGGGTATGCCTACATCATTACCAAAGCAACCCATGCAGATTGGTTGGTTATGTCTGAACGCGCAAATCTGATCACTTGCAATTAATAGTGTGGACAGTCTGCCTGAAAAGATCTGATTTGAGAAAAAATCCGATTTGCCTGCAGTCTGAACATAGCCTTTGTCCATTTTTTAAAGCATAATTCCTAAGTACAACAGTGATCTAATGACAAAATAAGGAAAGTGCAAAATATCGGTATAGGTCAAAAGTTTTAATACCGGTGCCCTAATAATTGTGTACAGAAATGCACTTACAATGGTATTCAGTTGGGCAACCAGTGAATGTTTGTTTTTACAACCTGAGGTACGAGTGCAAAATGCTGTCCATACAGCTTAACTTGTACGAAAACCGAAATATTGGTTAAAAAGAAAGACATACCACAAGCTTAGATCCTTTCTTCGGTCTGAAGATCACAAATGAAGCCTCGATGTTTATGTGAATAAATCCTTGATCATCATATATATCTCCATGCTGTCCAATGACTTTGATATTATCATAAGCTAAAGGAACGCCTTTCAGACTGAAAAAGAACACAACAAAGATAAACAAATAGGAGTTATTAAGCATGCGGTTATTAAGCAAGGACCATTAAGGCTAAAACTACAAGGTTAATGGAACTATGTCTTTTCGGAAGTAGTCAGACAACTCAATAACTCCATCAGACAATCTACCAATGGACTGTTCATTTGGCTCAGTCTTTGCTGCAGTCACTAAAAGACACATTTATCTCTGTACAAATGTATTGAAATTTCAGCGCATGTTTAGGGTGATAAACAAAATTAGTAACGCAAATTAACAAAGAGGGTTAATACATTTGAAATCTGGCAGGGAAAAAGATTACAAAAGTTTAGTTTGTATTCAAAAAAGTAAGCCCCAATATTGAGCGCGTTTACATGCACACCAATCCGCTGATTATCTGCATAGCAAGAAATACGCGTTTACAAGACAACTGAAATAATCGCATTATTCTTTGCTTTTGACATCAAACCGTGAAGATGCATACACAATATGTGCATATTGGATAAGCCGGTAAGAATGCCGGTAAAGCTGTTTACATGCAACGCAAAATCAGCGTAATGGGCAAAAAATCTACCTGTGTTGATTGATTTATTGTAACGCCGTTTATGACCGCACACCGATAAAGGAACGCAGTCATTAAATTTACAGACGACACAACAGTGATCGGACTGATTACCAACAATGATACTGGGAAGAGGTACAAAATATCGTGCAATGGTGCGCTGTGAACAACCTGACCCTCAACACAAAGATCACGAAAGAACTCATTGTGGACTTCAGAAAGCACAGAGCCACAGACCACTCCCCCATACACATCAGTGGGGTCGAAGTGGAAAGTGTCAGAAGTTTCAAGTTCCTTGGCATTCACATCACAGAGGACCTCACGTGGACCCTCAACACCTCTACACTGGTTAAAAAGGCACATCAGTGCCTTTATTTTCTTAGAAGTCTCAAAAAACTCCACCTCCCCTGCTGACTGTTGGAAAACCACTACAGATGTACAGTTGAAAACATCCTGACATACTACATCACTGTCTGGTATGATAGTTGCACCTCAGTAGACCGCAAAAGCCTTCAGCGTGTTGTCAAGACTGCACAACACATCATTGGCACCCAGCTACCAGCCGTTGAAGACCTTTTTTTCTTCTTTCTTTACTTTTTAACACCATGCCAGCTTCAATGGCTATATTCATGGCGGGAGCCAGTTTAGTTATTCAAGAGCAAAACTAAAAAAGGTGTTTAAGATTCATTTTTTCTAAAAACCTTAAAACTACATTTGGATTTACTTGGTTAAAAAGCTTTTCAAAAGTGTCAACAGAATAATACAGGTTCCTCAAGTGTGTAGAAGCGTTACAGTCCAGTAAGACATGTTTAATGGATAGTGGGTTCTGACAGGATGGGCACTTTGGTGAATTTTCTCCAGATAGTAAAAATTGGTGTGTGAGCCTTGCGTGACCTATCCGGCATCGAGTGCAAGTGACTTGATCCCAACGATTATTAAAAGGGAATATGTGTCTTGTCCCAACAACAGGATTTATTTCCCGTAATTTGTTGTTTAAACACTGATCCCATTCCGACTGCCATTTGTTTTTAGTGTATACGTTTAATGTTGGTTTTAGGTGTGTGATCGGAATAGAGCATTTTACTGGTTCTGAGGATAATGCTTCTTAGGCAGCTCTGTCTACTTGTTCATTACCAGAGATTCCTGAGTGACCACGTACCCAGCAGAAAATAATACTAAAATTCTTTGATTCCAGAGATGACAATTGGTTTAAAAACTTCACAATTGTTGGGTGGTCGGTTTTTATAGACTCCAATGCTTCCAGACATGATTTGGAATTAATGGTCTCAATGAACTTCAGTGCTAGTAATAAAGCATTTGCCTCTGCAGTAAAAACTGAACTTTGGTCAGGGACGCGTATGCCTTGACACAGTTCACTTGTTGCAAAGGCTGCTGCCACTTGATTTCCAGATTTGGATCCATCTGTATATATTGGGATATGTTGTGGGAACACTGCTCTTATATCCAGGAATTGTTGAGAATACTGATAATAATGGGGCTTTTTGAGATCCCATGGGTGGATTTTGCAAAAAATGTGTCTGCTCCAGAATGTTTAAATCCACTTTCAGATTCTCCAGATGGATTTTTATACGTAGACCAAATGGACGAATGTAACTTGGTTTTCTTTCATATAGTATTGAATGTTGAGTTGAGAAAACTGCTGGATAGGTTGGATTTCCTTTATTTGTTTTCAGTTTGGTTGCATATTGTAGGGCCAGCTTTAGGCGTATGATTTCCAAGGAAGGTTCATTGGCCTCCACATATAAACTTTGAATTGGTGATGTTCTGTATGCTCGTTGAAGACCTAAACAGCATGTGCTGCCAGACCAGAGCACTGTGGATCATCCAGGACCTCAGCCATCCAGGCTATGGTTTGCTCATCCTCCTGCCTTCTGGAAGGCGGTACAGACTCATCAAAGCACACACACCACCAGGCTAAGGAACAGTTTTTTCCCCAGAGCTGTCTCCCGGCTGAACTCTCATTCCTCTGTTCCCCCCGGCTGCCCTGCGATCCCAAAACATAACCTCCCTAACGGAATGTCATCCTTGAACTGTTATATCGCACTACTGCTGATGACATCTTTGCACAATACTGTGAACATTTTGCACACCACTGTACATTTGATCTACATGGGCATCATTCACACACCCAAAGACTTGTTTTGGCACAACAATAATCTGCACTGCCTCATACATTTATGACTAAAATATTTTTATCTGGTCTACTCATTTTGTGCACCTTCATGTTAACTTATTTATTGTATACCTCTATTCCACCGTGAACACTCTGCACACCATCGTACATTGCATCTACATCTGCATCATACTCCTCCATAGACTTGCTTGCGCAACAATATTCTGCCCTTCCTCATTCACTATGACTACAATATTTTGCACATCTGATCCAGTCATTTCAAGCACCTTCAGGCTTATTATTATTTGTTGTATATTTGTATTTTTCTGCATTCCTGTATATTTAGATATTTCCTAGATTCAATATTTTCTGTACTTTTATTTATGTCTAATCTCTACTCTCTTTTCTAAATTTATGCAACAGCCAGTGGAGGACAATCATTTTGTTGTACTTACAATAAAGAGCTTGAATTTAACATATTTGAACATTTTTAAAAGCATAATTCTAAAGTAAAATCTGATGACAAAATTAAAAAAAAAGTATCAGCCAAAAATGTATATTGGTGCATCCCTAATTAGGGCTGCAACTAATGATTATTTTGATAATCGATTAATAATTATTAGAATGATTATTCTGCGATTATTGCAACGATTAATCATTAACTCTTAACTGATTATTCAGCTTGTGCCCCGACTTAAAAGGTTGTATTAAACGTGCTTACTAACAATAAAGAGGACAGAATCATCTTTAAAAATCAAATACTTTTTATTAAATTTAATTCAGTAAAGAAACTCATTGCAAAAAAACAAAATCCTATTTTTATCGTGTTTTTGTCTTGTTTTCCATTTAAAATTGTCTAAAAATCCTTAAAACAAGATACATTTACTTGAGAAGCAACATATGTGATATTTAGACTTACTTTAAGAGAATGTATCTTCAATATAAGTGTATTTTGAATATAAGTGTAAAAAACTTTTTGTTTTTCGTACATTTTACATTTGACCTGTAACTAGAAGGACAAAAAGAAACATGACAAACTCAAAGGTCAAGGTGTAACCCATGAACTGATTTCACAGTATGTGTTCTTTCACCCGAGTGCTTGAGCAAAACACTAAACAGTATACAGATCGAGTAAAGTAAACTGTATGCGAGTCTACAAATCTAGTGCACCATAACCAAGTGATGCCTCTATTCTAATTCACTCAAAAGTTGATTATAAATTAAATAGATTCAACTGACTTCATCAAATAGCACATGTCTGACATTTATGAAACCACTAGACTGATAGTACACCATGGCGTTGTCATAGTTTCATGAACTCTAAAACTTTATAATGCAGTACCATATAAATAAATACCACTGACTTCCATTAAGTAGCAACACTAACACCCAAAGGCATGCAACACAGAAAAGTACTGTGATATATTACCATTGTGATAATTGATACAATGGCAGTAACATGGTATTCTGGAGTCAACCACGATATTCAGAGTACAGTGAAAATATGGTATTAATTCAGCACCATGGTAAATATCATAGTACTATGGTATTGCAATGTTATTTAGGTATGGTACAATGGCAATACATGATATTAGTAGAGTACAATGAAAATAACATTGCATGTGAATAAAGTTATTATTCAGTACCATTATACTTCTTGTTTGTTTCTTTGGACAGGTTAACGTACTGTGGTTTTAGACTTGACCTTAGAGGTAATACCATGGTATTTTGGGAAGACCATATAAATGCCACAATGAGCCAAAGTAGCAACGTAGTATTACCATCACTGTACCATGGTATTTTCTTAGTTGTCTGTTGTTTTACCTGCTGGAGTATTTGAGCAGTTCGGCGTTGAGTTCTTCCTGAATTCCGGTGCGTTTCTTGCGCAGGTACACGGGCGGCAGCGCGATGTGTTTGCGCTGAGTGTCCAGAACTAGACACGAGTAACGCGAGTCCAGCAGCTTCACCGCGTACGCGAACGACGGGATCAGACACGGAACCACCGCGGCATCTCCACCTGATATCTGCGCCTTGGTGGACACATCTGCGGAGTTTGTGACTGGTTTTGTAGATCCGTCCTCCTCCGTCCAGTTCGCCATCCCTCACACATGTGTACGAACACGTGGTACTGGTCTTCTTCTGCTTCTTCTTCTACTGTTTATTGGCGGTTGGTAAACCAACTTTGGTGCATTACCGCCACCACCTGGACTGGAGTGTGGGAACAAAAACTGATAGGACCAAAAATAAATAGATACAAATAATTATATATTATTATATATATTATATATATAAATATATTCAGAGTTGGGAGGGTTACTTTTGAAATGTTTTCCACTACAGATTACAGAGTACATGCTGTAAAATGTAATTTGTAACGTATTCTGTTACATTACTCAAGGTCAGTAATGTATTCTAAATACTTTGGATTACTTCTTCAGCACTGGTAGATTTTTTCACTTGTTTTGACTATAAAAACTCTGCCAGTACAGTAAGACAAAATACACGTTATAAATACATTCTCTGAAAAACCAAAATATCTTATGAAGTGTTGTTTCTAAAACAAGATAAATCAAATTGATCTTGTTTTAAGGATTTTTAGATATTTTTATAGGAAAACAATACAAAAATTATTATCAAGAATACGATTTTTGCCCTAATATCAAAGGTCTTACTAGAAAAAAGAAATTATGATCTAACGTGAATTTTCTTGATAAAAAAATATGATCATGTCTGGTAACATGTGAATGTAAAATGGCTAGAAATAGCATTTTAGCGTAGCGTAAAGCTGACAATTTACACAAGGTTTATTTCTATTTCTTCTGCTCCAAACTTACTTCAAACTTACTTCTCTGTCTGCTCGTATGAATGTAACACATCATAAGAAAGTGTTTCACTGCTGTTCAAATGCACTTTGGATCGCATCATTTATATGTATAAATGTTTTCCATCTGAAAGGACTAAATATTAAATGAAACAAATGACAATAAAATGCAAAGTAATCTCTTCAGTAATCTAAATACTTTTTGAATGTAACTGTATTCTAATTACCAATGATTTAAATTGTAACTGTAGTGGAATACAGTTACTTATATTTTGTATTTTAAATACGTAATCCCGTTACATATATTCCGTTACTCACCAACACTGTACATATATTATATATATATTAATTACATTAAACCATGCACGCCATTAAATTCTCTTGTCCAACCCAGTTGCTTTAAGATATTTCAAAATAGCATTGTTTGCTTTTCCTTCCCCTCATTAATTTTTAAGCAGGCTCTGTAAATTAAATGTGGTGTCACCCATTTCTTTTAATCTTTTAATAAGTACTGCTCTTTCTGTCCGAGAATCTAAACGAGTCTGTTTGGTGAAAGCAATCAAAAGATTTGCATCAGTGACATGAATCAAAATCCACATAATTGACAGGTGTCTGAGAAAACGAAACATACCATGATACAGTTGAAGTCAGAAGTTTACATTTTACTTAGGTTGAAGTCATTAAAACACATTTTTTAACTACTCCACAGATTTAATATTAGCAAACTATAGTTTTGGAAAGTCATTAAGAACATCTACTTTGTGCATGACTTGAGTAATTTTCCCAACAATTGTTTATAGACAGATTGTTTCACTTTTAATTGACTAGATCACAATTCCAGTGGGTCAGAAGTTTACATACACTAAGTTAACTGTGCCTTTAAGCAGCTTGGAAAATTCCAGAAAATGATTTCAAGCCTTTAGACAATTAGCCAATTAGCCTCTGATAGTAGGTGTACTGAATTGGAGGTGTACCTGTGGATGTATTTTAAGGCCCACCTTCAAACTCAGTGCCTCTTTGCTTGACAACATGGGAAAATCAAAAGAAATCGGCCAATACCTCAGAGAAATAATTGTAGACATCCACAAGTCTGGTTCATCCTTGGGAGCAATTTCCAACGCCTGAAGGTACAACGTTCATCTGTACAAACAATAGTACACAAGTATAAACACCATGGGACCACGCAGCCATCACACCGCTCAGGAAGGAGACGCATTCTGTCTCCTAGAGATGAACGTAGTTTGGAGCGAAAAGTGCAAATCAATCTCAGAACAACAGCAAAGGACCTTGTGAAGATGCTGGAGGAAACAGGTAGACAAGTATCTATATCCACAGTAAAATGAGTCCTATATCGACATAACCTGAAAGGCCGCTCAGCAAGGAAGAAGCCACTGCTACAAAACCACCATAAATAGCCAGACTACAGTTTGCAAGTGCACATGGGGACAAAGATCTTACTTTCTGGAGAAATGTCCTCTGGTCTGATGAAACAAAAATTGAACTGTTTGGCCATAATGACCATCATTATGTTTGGAGGAAAAAGTGTGAGGCTTGCAAGCCAAAGAACACCATCCCAACCGTGAAGCATGGGGGTGGCAGCATCATGTTGTGGGGGTGCTTTGCTGCAGGAGGGACTGCTGCACTTCACAAAATAGATGTCATCATGAGGAAGGAAAATTATGTGGATATATTGAAGCAACATCTCAAGACATCAGCCAGGAAGTTAAAGCTTGGTCGCAAATGGGTCTTCCAAATGGACAATGACCACACGCATACCTCCAATGTTGTGGCAAAATGGCTTAAAGACAACAAAGTCAAGGTATTGGAGTGGCCATCACAAAGCCCTGACCTCAATCCGATAGAAGATTTGTGGGCAGAACTGAAAAAGCGTGTGTGAGCAAGGAGGCCTTACAAACCTGACTCGGTTACACCAGTTCTGTCTGGAGGAATGGGCCAAAATTCCAGCAACTTATTGTGAGAAGCTTGTGGAAGGATACCCAAAACATTTGACCCAAGTTAAACAATTTAAAGGCAGTACTACCAAACACTAACAAAGTGTATGTAAACTTCTGACCCACTGGGAATGTGATGAAAGAAATAAAAGCTGAAATAAATCATTCTCTCTACTATTATTCTGACATTTCACATTCTTAAAATAAAGTAGTGATCCTAACTGACCTAAGACAGGGAATGTTTTCTATGATTAAATGTCAGGAATTGTGAAAAACTGAGTTTAAATGTATTTGGCTAAGGTGTATGTAAACTTCTGACTTCAACTGTATATGGTAATCATACAGAACCAGAAAAAGATAAGGTCTTAGAAGGAATATGAGGGACGAGTTGATATTATTTTCAGATGCATACATTATTCTAAACCCAAAGCATATAAATCCTTTATTTCAAAATTCCAGAATTTGTTATTTTATGGCTAGAAATTGTATGTATCTACTATTACACATAATATATGTGAAAGGCAAGTCACCGAAAAGACAAGGTTGAGTGTTAGCACGTGTGTTTTATGGTCAATACAAGTTCAATCAACAGCATTGGTGGCATAATATTCCAAAATTTCCTTTTGACTTGCTCCTCTTCTTTAAAAAAAGTAAAAGTCACAGTTCTAGTGAGGCACTTACAATGGAAGTGAATGGGGCCAATCTGTAAACATTACAATACTCACTGTTTCAAAAGTATAGCCACAAGACGTAAACAATATGCACGTTTACATGATTTTAGTGTGATAAAATCACTTAATAATCATTTCTGTTATGGCCAAGTTATGGCCAATTTTACAACTTTTCATTTCAACAAACCCTAAAACCCTTAAATGACTGAAAAATGACGATTTAAACAACTTTACAGCTCATATAATACACAAGTTTTAACATATGAATTAGTGTAAGTGCTTTTATAAAATTATAAGCTTCACATTTCTGCCTTTAAAGCCACCAAAACTTGGCCCCATTCACTTCCATTGTAAGTGTCTCACTGTAACCTTGATTCTTGCTGTTTTTAAAGAAAAAGAGGAACGATTTATTTTTGTGGTAATCAACATTATGCCACAAATGCTGTCGATTGAGCTGAACTTTAATTGTTTAATGACCAGCCAATATCCCACTAATTACATTTGACATCTTTATTTCATTTTCATATGAAGCCTCCATATAAAAATACTGTAAATTAATAAATATTTTACAGGCATTGTACAGTGTGCACTTTTTAACAATCAGGATAAAAGCATTCAGTATACCATACAATATCAGGATTACAATTTCAGATTCAACATTCCCTTTATCTAGATACAGGGAGAGAGAGAGAGAGAGAGAGAGAGAGAGAGAGAGAGAGAGAGAGAGAGAGAGAGAGAGAGAGAGAGGGAGAGATAAATTGCATGCTTATTTCACACTCAGTGGAATGCTTTCTGTTGGCTGTTTATCAAGGTCTTCTGCACTGACCTCTCCTGAGGTCATCAGGTAACCAGACACTGATTGGTTGTCAGTCTGTTCAATACTGTTATCTGACACTACATCTGCTCTCTGAATATACTTCCACTTGACTCAACTGTCAGTCTGCCTCAGCCAGTCAGAATGAACTGTCAGTCGGATTTAGCCAGTCAGAATGTAGGACTGTCAGCCTGCCTCAGCCAATCAAATGGAAGAACTGTGCTTTTAAGAGTGTGTGGGCACGGCACCATTGGCGAGCAGTCACGGCGAGGCGCTCCGTCCACTGAAGGAGATTTGAGAGATGCCATTGCTGGTGTCCAAAACCTCCTGCCAACACAGAGAAACAACAGCAGAGTTTGTGAGAAAGTGGTATGAAATGTATATTCAAAAAGACAAGAGAGAGACAAGATCCATTTTACTAGATTTTCGGAAGAAAATGAGTGTTGCATGTCTTTGCTGTCACAATGTCAGGGTGTTATGGGTGGTTGCCGAAATGTTGCAATTTGGTTGCTATGGTGTTCTGAGTGTGTTTCAGCATGTTGCTATTCGGTTGATAGGGTGTTCTGGGTATCTGCTAGGTTTTTGCTTGATGTCCATCCCTAAAAGGCTCTATGATAGTCTGGTCTCTGGGTCATTCCTACAATTCGGTGACTTTCCGGCTTTGAACATTTTGAAAATGAAACATACTTTTATAGGTATCTTTATGTTTCAACATTAAAGGGACATGTTAGAGATTTTATAAATCATACAGGTCAAGCTTAATGACTTAATAAATTCAGATGTCCATTGGGTTAGGTGGGCTGCATCAGGGTGGACATTGAGTGGGTAAAATTAGCCACTACAGGATCTGTGAATTATATCCAGCTAACATACTGTATGTAAACTTAACCCTCCTATGTTATTCAGTCATTTTTGATCGAAATAAATTTTCCTCATTTAATAAAAATGGTTCCCTTTATCTGAGCAGTAAAAGACTTGGAAACATTTCCTCAATTTGCCATCTGAACATAAAAAAAAAAAAAAAAACAAATAGAAAAAATTAATAAATAAAAAATGGGCTTGATTCGATAAGTCGATAAGTGGTCATAAAAAAAAATTAAAAAAAAATAAAAAATAAAAATATTCACGGTCAAAATTGACCGACCATTGAAAATGAATGGGAAAGACCAAAAAACAGAGCAATTCTTTTTGATCTGTCAAAATACAATTAATAAATCAGCCACAATGCAGATAAAAACAGAAATTACAGGGTGAGACTCTAAAACATCCTCAGAGCAAAACACACACACACACACACACACACACACACACACACACACACACACACACACACACACACACACACACACACACGTGTTGGTGCAGCTATCATAATGAGGACTCTCCATAGACATAATGATTTTTATACTGTACGAACTATAGATTCTATCCCCTAAACCTAACCCTCACAAAAAACATTCTGCATTTTTACATTAAAAAAACAAACAAATAAAAAATTGTTTAGTGTGTTTTTTAAATGATTTGAATTATGGGGACACTAGAAATGTCCTCATAAACCACATTTATAGCATAATACCCTTGTAATTACTAGTTTGTAACCTAAAAAAATTTCCTCGTAAACCACCCAAACCCGCCCACACACACACACACACATACACACACACAAACACTTACACACACAATAATAAACTGGTGAGACTATAACACATAGCTTTTTTTTACATTTGTCAAAAAACAAACAAACAAATAAATCAGTCACAATGCTAAACACACACACACACACACACACACACTCAGAAATGAAGGGGTGAGACAACAACACACTCACAATGCAGAACACACACACACACACACACACGTGCGCACAAATTTGCTAAATACATTTTACTATAGAAAGTTTTAAATTGCAAAATGTTTACTCTGATTCTTCTGTTTATACTCTTTTTGCAGTTTATTACTGTTTCTTGACATTATTATGCATTTACTTTGAGTTATTACATTTTCATGTTTCAAATAAAATATTGGTAGAAAAATGCTTATTCTGTGTCTTCTCTTTGTAACACCATGGTCAGGTTTGATTGCAAGTATAATGAAATTAAATGCAAAAATTGACACTTCTAATCAAATGCTAAACTTTGACAAATAATAGTTTGATAATATCTAAATATGCATCCAAATGCATATCTTGTGATAAAATATAAAATTAGGTTACAACAAGCCATCAGACTACACAGTAGGTGGCTACAGCCATCTACTGGCTGTTACTGGCATGACATGGTTTTCAAGTCATATTATTTATATTTTGTTCAACAGATGGCAGAAATCAGCCTTCAATTTATGTCACATGCTCATATATTCTTCATGTTTCAACTTATAAAAAAGGTTACACATCTTCCAGTCAAAAATCACCATGAATACTAAAGGGAGGTGGCATTTTGCAATACCATAGGAGGGCTAAAGTGATGATTTTATTTCTGTTAACATAAATATATTACATTTTAAAATTACATTAATTGTCCCTATATGTTTCCATAACAGGATGGACATGGAAACATATATCAAGTAAATATAACAAACAAAAAACCTCCACTATCATTGTTAAAATTACACATTTACCACAAAATAATACATGCTATTGAGAGAATGTAATACTTAACACTCAATTGTATGGACATTGTTTAGAAATGTTATTATTTACAGTAGCAATTTTGTTTGTCAGATGTTTAAGACATGAGAAAATGAAACTAGCGAAATAAATTAAAATGATTTCAATGATTTAAAATTGCACTTTTAGGCCCACAGCAATGTGTACAATACAAACAGTCTTTATTCTTTATAACAAGCCTATTTAAATTTAAATGTAAATTTCGGTTGAAATTAAACATGATAAATACCATAGCTTGTACTGGGGACTTAAAAGTCACCAAACTTTAGAAATGACCCCTTTAGATATGGCTTGGGTCCCTTCTTCCAATATAAGTCAGTGGGGTTTTTCCTGCCTGTTTTATCACTCACCAGGCAAAAATAGTAAGTTTGATCACATTGAAAGGTAAAAGCACACCTCTCCTCAACAAGACGCATGATCTGCAATCCATTTTGCTTCTGTAATGTGATATATTTTGGTGTGAAACAGAATATTTCGTGTCCCAATAACCTTGCTTATAAATTCATCATGATTTGCTATTATTGGCATAAACTTTATTAAATTAACTGAACTGACCATGATGGTGGTTCCATTATCCTGGACCCATAGACTTCAATTGTAAGTGCATTTCTGTAATCATAAACTTTGCTTGTATTTATGACCCGAGCGAAGAGTTTAAATTACTTTTGTGGTAATCAATAGCATGTCAAATTTAGTTGTTGTCCACAGAGCTTAAGTTGTTCTGAACACTGCGGAAATATTTAGCTATTTAGCAGAATGAGCGTGAATCTGTGTTTTACGTACTGTGCATCATACTTTCATGATTGATTTGTGCAATCTTTTCACTGCTCTAGTAGTGTTCGTGAACGAATCAGTGTTTTTGAACTAATCGTTCTCACTCACTTCCATTGTTTTTAACAAATCAGTTGAATCAATGATTCAATGACCCACTCATTACACATTACACACATTTTGTTGCCACCAATTGGCGTAAAGATGTAAACTTTATCCGGCATTAAAATACTGTGTTAAATATTGCCAAGATTTTATGCTTAAATAGCTATTTGGCTATTATTTCCAGCCTAGGTGATGTCAGGTGAAAATATTTGTCATTTCAGAGGCAGAGCAAGTTTTTTGAAAGATAGCAAAAACAATTATTTTTTATTTTCTCTGGAATAACATGCACTAATGAATTGTTTACAATAAGTTTAGTAATGTGACGGGTCAAATTCAATTCCACTTTGACTTTAAGTGTGTAAGATACTGCCACACAAAACAGCACAAACATACCAGCTCCTGGCGTACCTTCTCTGCCATTTCGTGCGAGTGATGTAGTGAATGTTCTCGCTCCAGAAACATGCGCTGCTGCTCGCTGCTGGCCAGCCTGCAGGTCAACCAGGTGGACAGAGTGCAGCTGCTGATACCGAGACACGAAAGAGACATGACGGCCAAATGAAGAGAGCGCGTGGCATCTGAACGCTTGAGCAGCGCACGGACAAACTGGAAGTTCAGGATTCCACTGATTAACCCACAAATACAGCAGGAGGAAAATAATATCATCTGAGAGAGAAGAGAGTGAGAAATAGAGTTAGATAATTGTTAGTTGTATGTGTATGCCATACGCACATGCTATATGTATAATCTCAACTATAAGCAATCATTCTGTCAGCTGATATTCTTATAATTGTCTACAGCTATTATTATTATTGTCATCAGCACAGTTCCCCCTATAGCATTTTTATGCTTTAGTACAGGACAGAAAGCCTTGAATTTGGGAAGTCGTTTCATCATCCGCATCTCGCCGCCAAAATACATGATATCATAACAAAATATGGGACTCCCAGCCAGTGTTAAATATATTTTTTGTTTATTTAAGGGCAATATTTGCCCTCTGCAATTGTCATTTTATGGCAAATAATTAATTTGAATAATTTGATTAAAAAGCATTTGCAATCTGAATAATACCAACTATTATACAAAGGCATTGTTTGTGGCTCATCCAATCAAATCTTAGAGCTGGAGCTATCCAATTATAATAATAAGTAAACACTCTACGAACTGCCTTTGTTCTTTATAATGTGCACTAATGTTTGTTTTTATTATTGTTCCTACCAATACTGTTCATCAACTAAATGCTCAGACAATATTCTGTAATAAGTCATGCTAATGAAGCACATTGTACTGAACTGAGAGAAAGAAGAGAGAAAGTTGTGATCTTTGCGCATTAATTCAACAGCATACTGTCCATACTTATAAAGGTCAAAGTATATTAAGCGAGAAGCGTACAGCACAGCAGAATAACTGTATACGGGGCAAGATGACGAGACCATTGTATACCAGTAGAATGGATTGTGCTGCTCTGTGATTTTGCAATCGGTTAGGCCGCGTACAGACATGTTGGTATTATCTGCCAACAGCAAACTGCTAATTCAACACTTCAGGACAGATTTGACCACAAATTACAGAGACAAAGAGAGAGACTCTGATTCTGCAGTACAGCGGACACATTTACACGCTATCCTGGACGGCACACACAGTACAAATGCTGCCATTGGTAGACACCATGGGCATTTTCAGAATAGCACACTACCATACTATTTTTTGTAGTTTGCAGTATAAATAATGTGCACTGTGTGCAAATGTTCTGCATACATGGAAGACTCGCAATGCTGTATCCACCAATGCAATGCACTCAACTTCACTGATTTCCAGTGTGATTAATGAATCAGTAATAATTGAAACCATCATTTTTTTTTAAACTCACTTGACTTACTAATTGTTCGGGTTGCCCAAATTGGATAAAAAAAAAAAAAGTGAAATAACTACATAAGGGATAATTGGATGCCGCTCTCTGATTTAAAAATGCAACATCTTTGAAATGTTTATCATTGCTTACTGTTAAACATGATAATTTCTGAAAATAGTAGGAAGTATACAATATAGTATTCCATTCCGAACAGTCATTCTGTGTCACATGGGCTAATGGATAAAAAAAGTGCAAAATGACTATTTATTTCTTAATTTCTGAGATGATAACTGGACGGCATTTGCTGAATTAAACATGCAATGTCTTTAAAGTTGCATGCTGTTTCACGTAGCAAGTATACAATATATACTGTGCAGTATAGCATAAGTAGAATTCCATTCTAAACAGTCATTCTGTGTCACATGTATAGACCGATATATCGGACGATATTTGGCAATTTTGCAAGTATCGTTTCAGCCCATAACGTGTTCGCTTGGCCGATTAACAGAAGTGTTAACTTTCCCCTGTGTCTGTTCAAAAATCTACTAATAGATTTGTCAATGGATCGACAACACTTTTTATTTTCAAGTTTATGCAAATTTGAGTAAATTGTATTATGTTATTCGGCATGTTTATCGGCATTTATATCGGCCATCCTGCTCTCCAGATATCGGTATCCGCAACGGCCATTAAAACCCATCTTGGTCGACCACCACTCACATGGGCTAATTTACTAAAACTATTGCATGTTTGAATAATATATTGAATCATTCTTAATATTTTAGAGTTAAAATAGTTATAAAAAAAAGTGCAAAATGACTTTTTTATATATTTATATTTTATTATTTCTGAGATGATAACTGGAGGGCATTTGCTGAATTAAACATGCAACGTCTTTAAAGTTGCATACTGTTTCATGTTCTATTTTCTGCAAACAGTATGATGTATACAGTATATACTGTGCAGTATACCATAAGTAGTATGCTAGTATTCCATTCCAAACAGTCATTCTGTTTCACATGTAGTGACGGACCAATATATCAGGCAGGCCAATTAATCGGCCGATGCCGATAATGGCAAAATGGCCAAATATCGGCCGATTAATTGGCCTGCCCAATATATTGGTCTGTCACTTCATGTGACACAGAATGACTGTTCGGAATGGAATACTAGCGTACTACTTATGGTAACCATGTTCGCTTGGCTTATTAACAGAATTGTTAACTTTCCCTTGAGTCAGTTTCAAAATCTACCTACAGTTTTGGCAATGGATAGTCAGCACTTTCTGTTTCTGTCTTTCTGCACATTTTAGTAAATATTGCATAAAATAAGTATTTCACTTTCAAAAGTTTGTGTCTGATTTGCTGTTGTTCATTTTTTCTCCCCAATTTGCAATGCCCAATTCCCAATGCACTCTAAGTCCTTCTGGTGGTGTAGTGACTCGCCTCAATCCGGGTGGTGGAATATGAATCTCAGTTGCCTCCGCGTCTGAGACCGTCAATTCGCGCATCTTATCACGTGGCTTGCTGAGTGCATTACCGCGGAGACATAGCACGTGTGGAGGCTTCACGCTATTCTTCGCGGCATCCACGCACAACTCACCATGCGCCCCACTGAGAGCGAGAACCACATTATAGTGACCACGAGAAGTTTACCCCACGTGACTCTACCCTCCCTAGCAACCGGGCCAATTTGTTTGCTTAGGAGACCTGGCTGGAGTATTGTTAAATTTATTACGTTTATCGGCCATCCTGCTCTCCAGATATCGGTATTGGCCATTGAAACACATATCAGATGACCACTAGTCACATGGCCTTATTTACTAAAACTGTTGCATGATTGTAGTATATATTGATTCTTTGAAATGTTTACAGTTCCATACTGTTTCACGGTTCTGTTTTCTGAAAACTGTAGGAAGTATACAGTATATATACTGTGGAGTATACTATAAGTAATTCACTAGTATTCCATTCCGAACAATCATTCTGTGTCATATGGGCAAATTTCCTAAAACTAATGCAAGATTGAATTTGCTAAAACTGCACACCGTTTCACATACTATTTTATTTTACATTATATACTGCGTAGTATGCAGCAAGCATTTTGCTAGTATTCCATTCTTAACATAGCCCATATCACATTAAACACTGTTGAGGAATATCCAAACACACCTTTATATACACAATGTTTGTGTTTATGTTAAAAATGTACTACACTGTTGTTTTTATCTACATTTTCTGAACTCTTCTGACATGAGAATATCTACACAGGCTACTGAAGAGTTCAATATTTACAGACAGATTTACAGACAAGATGCTCAAGTTGTTCCTTCCGTAAATGTGGGGAACTTTTATGGGCTGATGGAGCGAGTTTCCTTTTAGCCATTCAATACTGTATGGAAACAGTACAAGCTCTCCAGTACATAAAAGCCCAGGAAACAAATTGAATCAACAGGAGAGAGCTGGTGAACTGTGCATGAGGAAATATCTGAAAGCTTGTAAACAACAAAGCTGTAGAAATAACAGCAAGTGTGAAAATATTTGGTATAAGATATAAGATATGAGAGAACTGGATAGTGGAATAGGAGACATCTGGATTCTCTCAGACTAAAGTGTCACATGAGTATTGATTTGTTAGTAACACTCTCTGCTGGGGCGGCTCTCTCCACTCTGAGGTTGCTAATTGTATCTCCTGTCACAAGTGAAGTATCCTGAGATATTTACACATGCTCACTGCGAGCTGGAGTTCGTCTCTTAGGCACCTGATGTGGACTTTTGTGGCCACGTGCATTTGATACTGCATCCCAAAACTAACAATTTAACTAATCTGTTCTAGATTAAGATGGAAACTGAGATTTTCGTTCTAAAGAAACGTAAAGAAATGCAAGGTTTTACATGTCACTAGTATGAGACAGGTATCAGCTTGGCCAGTAATTTTTACTGAACAGAACGTCTTGGAAGTCTATGACATTGTTAAAGTTCTGGGGGTCACCCTCCAGAGTGATTTGAGATGGGATAGTCAAGTGGATCACATGTTGACCTCGGCCAACAAAAAGGTTTTTGTTCTCCGTCGGTTAAAGAAATGTGGTGTCCGAGACCCTGAACTGGTTATCATCTATACAGGATATGTGCGCCCTGTGCTGGAGTATGCAGTTCCTGTTTGGCACAGTTCTTTGACTGCAGATCAAGTTAAAAGGCTGGAAAGTGTGCAGAAACGGGTCTGTAAAATTATACTTGGTCAAAGGTATTTAAGATACACAGATGCTCTCTGTCTCCTTGGACTGTGCACTCTAGCAGAGAGACGAATTCAACTGTGTCTTGACTTTGCTTGAAAGCTATACAAGTCTAGTTTCAGAGACTGGCTACCCCCCCCCCCCCCGCCCCCAGGGAGGAGCTTACAGGTCACCAGACAAGGAATTCAAATAAACTGACCAAGATGTCGAACTGAGAGATGTCGGATATCACCCATTCCCTATATGTGCAGACTTCTAAATGATTGTGGATTTTAGAAAGCACCTTTGTAATATGGGGTGTTTGATGTTAGATTAGTAAATTGTATATCTTAATATTGTATGTTTTTAAATTTTGTTTATTTTAAAATTGTGGTTTAATTAGTATTGATGTTTTATTGTAACAGCAAAATAATTCAGTGTTCTTCATTGACGAACGTCTTGAAGAACCTGTAATAATTCTGAAAAGTCAATAAACAATAATATCCTAAAGTAAGATCACTGAAATGTACAGCAGCAATGTGATTTTGTGTACTGAATGAATAGAGTTTGTGTGTACTAGTACAAAAGAGTTTGTTCTAAAATACTAGAGTGTTTGTACTTGTACGGTAGAATTTATGTTGGGAGACTACAATGTGTGCGATCATATATAATGGATTGTGTGTTCTAGTACACTAGAGTGTGTGTACTAGTAGTATAGTATACTCAACAAAGTAATCCACTACAAATGACTAATTACTTGTGATTACGTAAATGACTTATTGATTACGAAAAAGTATTTCGAAAAATATATCGCATTACAAATTACTTTTAAGTTCCTTTCTAAAACACTTTTCACTTTTCAACACTTGTTTTTCCGCCCAACGAATTCAAAAAAGATTTATATATTTCCTTCTTGTTCATTGTTACACACAAGTCTTACACTCAGCACCACGTGTTTCTTTATTAGAATGACTCGTTATGGGGCGCACGTCGTTCGGCTCTCACAGAAACACAAACAGACTCATGTTTAAAATGTATTCTACATAAATAATATTTAAGAATTATTTGAAACCCAAGTGATAAAAATAACTGAAGGAATATTCCGGGTTCAAGTTAAGCTCAATGGACAGCATTTGTGGCATAATGTTGATTACCACAAAAATGTATTTCACTCATCCTTACAAAACAAATCTGAGTTACATTCAGCTACATACAGAGTATACACTCACCAACCACTTTATTAGGTACAGCTGTACACCAACATATTCATGCGATTACTTAATCAGCCAATCGTGTGGCAGGAGTGCAATCCATAAAATCATGCAGATATGGGTCAGGAGCTTCAGTTAATGTTCACATCAACCATCAGAATGGGGAAAAATTTGATCTCAGTCATTTCGACCGTGGCATGCTTTTTGGTGCCAGAGACTGCAGTAGGCACAGGCTCACCAAAACTGGACAGTAGATGATTGGAAAAACATCGCCTGGTCTGACAAATCTGGATTTCTGTTGAGGTACACAAATGTTAGGCCCACTGCAGCCTCAGTTTTCTGTTCTTGGATGACAGAAGTGGAACCCAACATGGTCTTCTGCTGTTGTAGCCCATCCGCCTCAAGGTTCTACATGTTCTACGTGTACTAGTCTGCTCATTACAATTGTACAGAGTGGTTATCTGAGTTACCATAGCCTTTCTGTCAGCTCGAACCAGTCTGGCCATTCTCTGTTGACCTCTCTGATCAACAAGGTGTTTCCGTCTGCAGAACTGCTGCTCACTGGATGTTTTTTGTTTATGGCATCATTCAGAGTAAATTCTAGAGACTGTTGTGTGTGAAAATCCCAGGAGATCAGCAGTTACAGAAACACTACAACCAGCCCATCTGGCACCAACAATCATGCCATGGTCCAAATCGCTGAGATTAAATTGTTTCCCCATTCTGATGGTTGATGTGAACATTAACTGAAGCTCCTGACCCGTATCTGAATGATTTTATGCACTGCACTGCTGCCACACGATTGGCTGATTATATAATCACATCATTAAGTAGATGTACTGGTGTACCTAATAAAGTGGTCGATGAGTGTATATTTCACTACAGTAGCATGTTTGTACTTGTACAGTAGAAAATGTTTTCCAGAATACTAAAGTGTGTGTGGATTAGGATATGTGAGTACCGCTTGTCCCTACAATGATAAAACAACCTGAAATCAGTAACATTGTGTGGACCAGCAACAATCCCCACGTGGAAAAAGGCATAATAATCAAAATAATGTCTTAATGAAAATGTCAAAATATTGAATAGTTTCTATGAGGGTTAATTTGACGGGTAGAGGATACAAAATATCATTAGCTTAGGATAAGAGTGACAGAAGCTAATGGAAGATCTCAACCATGATAGAAACCATACAGTACATGTACATCAGATTGTGCATACAGTCAAGTGTGTGTTATTTGTACAGTAGAATACTACAGAGTGTGTGTACTCACGATTAATCCTGTTCTTTTCCGTGCACACAGCATGCCACACATTCCACAGATGAGAAACTAGAAGACAAAGCAACAGACAAATGAGAGATCATTAATGATTGATCGGTCAGAACTATTTTCTAATCACACTCAAAATAAACCAAAAGAAAAGAAAACAGGAGGTTGTGGGATTTAAATACTCATACTGGGTTCAGATTACAGTGGAATCCCTATAAGACTTGTTTCAGAGAGACCAAAACAGAACTAGACGTGAACGTGCACAAATGAGGAGTTCATGAATATGAGTTCATGATGCCAGAATTATCTCAAACATAACACTCTGAAAATGCCACAATATGTCAAAATCACTAAAAATACATATTATGAGGAGTTTAGAGCAAATGTACAGAGATTTTGTGTCTGTGAAGAGCCAGAGTAAATAACCTAAGATAAGTTTAAAACAACAAAGTCATAACAGCTCACATTTGAAAGTCACATAATCTCATGAAAGATGAAAAAGTGTGCCATCTAGTTTAGATTAATAGATTTGGATGATTATATATCCTTCTAAGTGTTTAAATAAAAATAAGCATGAAAATGTAGGCTAATGTCAGAGTTTTGTGTTTCCTTAACGTCATTGAATAGCTATTCGGATCAATAATTTATGCTGGAAGAAGACTAAAAGAAGTGAGACGTACACACACTCCGCTCCATACCGGAGATGCGTCGCCCTGTTGGGTTTTGTGCTTCGCTTTCGCCCGGCTGATGCCCACCGCGCCCAGGACTATGCTGGACACCCCGAGCCCTATCTCCAGCACCGACAGAACCAACAAACTCCAGATGATCTTTCGGCTTGAGCACATCTTCGATCGGGCATCCTTCCTGACAGGTGCGCAAAAATATACGGTCTTTTCAACGCTTCACTCCATCTTCAGAGATGAACACAACACATTTAGATCCTGAGAAGTGTGCAGATGAACATAACAAAGTAGTATTCCTCGAACAGATTTACAGATGTGAGGATATGGGTCTTTAGATGGCCATGAATCAGTGCGCAAAGACGCTCTCCATGGTGCGTAAACGCCACCAGTTTAACTTTACCCTCCTCCTCACACTGTTTACCATGTTTCTTCTCCTGCCCATGTGATTTACCCTCAGTTTGGAGTAAAAGCCCCTCCCATTGTCAGCCTGCACTTTCTACGGTACTAGCAGCTACTACTGCAGTATGTTATTAAAATAATGTTATAATCGTTACATAATTATTTGACGCGACGTATTTGACAAGTTTTAGAACAGTGATGTTCTAAATGTTTTAGATCTGATCTGGCAGGTCGATCTTGCAGGAGATGTTGTGAAGAGCAAAACACTGTCACACAGCGGGGCAGATGTCCTGACGCACACACTGCCGACGCGTTTATGCGCAACCGTGAGTAAAAGCGCTGATCAGAGTAAATCTGTCCTGGGCAGTTTATTGCATGAAACCATTGAGTTTAACACTTAACAGCACCTATCATCACAGCACATTAAGACATGCCATCACATTTATAATTTATTAGAGAGGGGTTTGACTAGACTGAATCAATAGTCATGCGAATAAATTTTCTTGGAGAGCTTTATATAGCTACACAAAAAAAGAAATGCACTATTTTTTAACACTTACTGTTTCTCTGGAACATTTGTTTCTTCACACACCAGCAAAAGTGCAGCAGTTTTGATCAAGACATACAGGGACAATTAAGAAAGAGGAAACATTCTTAAAAGCTACAGTGATCTGATTTTTAAAAGCTAGTCAAATTGCTGCCTGGAAATCAGGTATTTGCTTAATGGCTAGTCAGTGATTTGGAATCCATATAAAGCTGTCATGCAAATTGTGCAGAGCTGAACAGAGTTCTATATTAAATGTATTAAAGAGTAGAAGAACATTGTTCTAGAGGTGAGAATTAGAACATAAGAGCATTATTCTAGAGCTGAGCATTATAGTGTTAATCGAGAACTGGACATTCTAAAATATAAGTTAGAGTGTTAATCTAGAGCTGAGCATTAGTGTTGTTCTAGAACTGCACAGTCTTGATATATTTTAGTGTCATTCTAGAGCTGAGTATTATAAAGTACTATTCGATAACCGAGCAATACTGAATATAATTTGGAGCATTATTCTAGAGCTGAGCATTAGTGTTATTCTAGAACTGCATATTCTTGAATATAATTTAGTGTTATTCTTGAGCTGAGCATTATAGTGTTATTCGATAACAGAGCAATACTGAATATAATTTGGAGCATTATTCTAGAGCTGAGCACCACAGAGTGTTTTTCTTGAACAGACCATTATTGTATATAATTTAGCGTATTATTCTAGAGCTGAGCATTATAGTGTTATTCGATAACTAAGCAATATTGAAAATAATTTGGAGCTTGATTCTAGAGCTGAGCATCATAGAGTGTTAATCTAGAACAGAGCAGAGCATTATTGAATATAATTTAGCTCGTTATTATAGAGCTGAGCATAACAGAGTTTTATTTTAGAACTGAGCATTAATGAATATAATTTAGCATGTTCTAGAGCTGAGCATTGTTGAGTTTTATTTTAGAACTGAGCATTATTTAATATAATTTAGAGCATTATTCTAGAGTTGAGCATTATAGATTGTTATTTTAGAACAGAGCATTATTGAATATAATTTAGCATGTTATTCTAGAGCTGAGCATTATAGAGTTTTACTTTAGAACTGACCATTATTGAATTTAATTTAGAGCATTATTCTAGAGCTGAGCATTACAGAGTGTTATTCTAGACCTTAGCAATATTGAATATAATTTAGAGCGTTATTCTAGAGCTGAGAATTAGTGTTATTCTAGAACAATGCATTATTGAATCAAATTTAGAGAGTTATTCTAGAGCTGATCATTAGTATTATTCTAGAACAAAGCATTAATTAATTTAGAGCATTATTGTAGAGCTGATTGTTATAGAGTGTTATTCTAGACCAGAGCATTATTTAATCAAACTTAGCACATAATTCTAAAGCTGAGCATGTAGTGTTATTATAGAACTGAGCAATATTGATTATAATTTGGAGCATTATTCTAGAGCTGAGTATTTTAGTGTTATTCTAGAACTGAGCAATGTTGAATATAATTTGGAGCATTATTTTATAGCTGAGCATTATAGTGTTTTTCTAGAACAAATCGTTATTTAATTTAATTTAGAGCATTATTCTAGAGATAAGCATTATAGAGTGTTATTCTAGAATGTAGCAATAATGAATATAATTTAGATCGTTATTCTAGAGCTGAGCATTAGTGTAATTCTAGAACAATGCATTATTAAATAAAATTTAGAGTGCTATTCTAGAGCTGAACATTAGTGTTATTCTAGAAATGAGCATTATTAAATATAATTTAGAACATTATTCTAGAGCTGATCATTAGTATTATTCTAGAACAAAGCATTATTGAATATAATGTAGAGCGTTATTCTAGAGCTGAGCATTGTAGTGTTATGATAGAACTGAGCATTATTGAATATAATTTGGAGCATTATTCTAGAGCTGAGTATTATAGTGTTATTCTAGAACTGAGCAATATTGAATATAATTTGGAGCATTATTTTTTAGCTGAGCATTATAGAGTGTTACTCTAGAAAAAAGAATTATTTAATATAATGTAGTGTGTTATTGTAGAGCTGAGAATTATAGAATTATATTCTAGAACTGAGCATTACTGAATATAATTTAGAACATTATTCTAGAGCTGAGCATTAGTATTATTCTAGAACAAAGCATTATTGAATGTAATTTAGAGCGTTATTCTAGAGCTGAGCATTATAGAGTGTTATTCTAGAACTGAGCAATATTAAATATAATTTGGAGCATTATTCTATTGCTGAGCATTATCGAGTTTTATTTTAGAACTTAGCATTATTTAATATAATTTAATGCATTATTCTAGAGCTGAGTATTGTAGTGTTTTTCTGGAGCTGAGCAATACTGAATATAATTTGGAGCGTTATTCTACAACTGAGCATTATAGGCTTATTCTAGAACAATGCATTTCTGTATATTTTAGAATGTTATTCTAGAGCTGAGCATTAGTGTTATTCTAGAACAACACATCATTGACTATAATTTAGAGCATTATTCTAGAGCTGAGCATTATAGAGTGTTATTCTAGAACTGAGCAAAATTGAATATAATTTGTAGCATTATTCTAGAGCTCAGTATTACAGAGTGTTATTCTAGAAATGACCAATATTAAATATAATTTGTAGCATTATTGTAGAGCTGAGCATTGTAGAGTGTTATTTTAGAACTAATAATTATTAAATACAGTTAAGAGTGTTATTCTAGAACTGAGCATTAGTGTTATACTAGAACTGGACATCATTTAATATAATTTAGAGCGTTATTCTAGTGTTGAGAATTATAGAGCATTATTCTAGAGCTGAGCATTATTAAATATAATTTGGAGTGTTTTCCTTATGCCGAGCATTATAGATTGTTATATTCGAGAAGTGGACGTTATTAACTATAATTTAGAGTTTTATGCTAGAGCTGAGCATTATAGTGTTATTCTAGAACAAAGCATTATTGAATATAATTTAGAGTGTTATTCTAGAGCTGAGCATTATATAGTGTTATTCTAGAACTGAGCAATATTGAATATAATTTGAAGCATTATTCTAGAGCTGAGCATTATAGAATGTTATTTTAGAACTGAGCATTACTGAATAAAATTTAGAAGGTTATTCTAGAGATGAGCATTATAGAGCATCATTCTAGAGCTGAGCATTATTAAATATAATTTGGAGCATTTTTCTTAAGCCAAGCATTATAGCTTGTTATTCTAGAAGTTGACATTATTGAATATAATTTAGAGTGTTATTGTAGAGCTGAGCATTATAGAGTGTTATTCTAGAACTGTGCAATATTGAATATAATTTGGAGCATTATTCTAGAGCTCAGTATTATAGAGTGTTATTCTAGAACTGGACATTATTGAATATAACTTAGAGTGTTATTTTTTAGTTGAATATTATAAAGTGTGATTCTAGATTTGAGCATTATAGAGAGTTATTCTAGAGCTGAGAATTATCTAGAGCATCATTCCAGAGATGTGCACTATAAGGCGTTAGCTAGAGTATCATTGTAGAGCTAACATTATAGTGTTATTTGAGAACTGAGCAGTATTATTATTCTTGAGCAAGTTACAGCATCATTCTAAAGCTAAGCAGTAAAGAGCATTATTCTATAGCATTATTTTTCTAGAGATGAGCATGGAAGAGCAAGGATCTAAGCAAGATGGACATTAAAGAGGATTTTTATTATACAGTTGAGAATTACATAGCATTATTTAGGTGAATTATTTTATCTCAGATTCCACAATAAACTTTTATTTCATGCATTAAAAATAGCACTTGGTTAGTGTACGTCCAGAACAGGAAATTGTAGTCTTTGCCAAAGGAATTTAATTTATCCAGCTAAATGGATGCCCTAAATAATTCATAGCCAACACTCATGCAGAGAACTGAAAGAAATAACCAAAAATGAAAACACTGGTACTGTGTGAAACATGTCTAAAATGCGTATCAACACTTCAGCCTCATTACAGGATAACAACTGTAGACATCACAAAAAACAAAACCACAGGACTTTGTTTATGTTGTAAATGTTCAATATAGCCTCAGGCAAACTGCCCTCTCCTTATCTATTTTTTATATTTGTACTTACTTTTACATATTCTAAAGAAAGTGGTGGTGGTTGCTAATTTGAAATTTGAGTGTTTTTTATGTTGTCTTTTTAAATTTTGATTAAACTGCCGTAATACGTGTAATCCAGTATGCAGAACAGCAGAACATTTCTCCATTTATCTCTCGTGTGTAGTAATTTGCCATACTGCACCGCCTCCGCTGTCTGCTGATCTGCTTGGTAACGTTAGATGACCAGAATCTCAGCATTGATTGGTTAACGAGGCACCCCCATGTGCTGAGTCATCAAACTCTTTCATTTTCCATCTGGTTTTCGCTCATTCTACAACAGAGTATGGCCACATTTTCCTCTCTTTCTCTCTTATTTGCAGAGTTTGTGTGAATGTGGATTGATTGTCAGATTCGAGACCCAGTTGTGACCGGCACACTGAAAATAGTGGGATGGAAGTGTTGGAGATATTTTTAGAACTTGTGGATGTGTTAAGAAAGAAAGTACAGCATGTATTATTTGCTCTTCAGGTATTGCTGTACCAGTTAGGATTAAATACAATTATAAAAGACTGTACAATTTTTTGACATAGGGAATGTTCAGAACGGAAACTAACTTATAAGGGAGGTTGGATCAGGGAAATTTCTGGGTCAAAATTAAGTGCTGACTAAAACATTGTGACATCTAAATGTTTGCCTTCTTGATGAACACCCGTTGAATCTATCATAGATTAAAACCTGTCGAGTTTTTAATCTTTAAAAAAAAAAAAAAACTCCTTATATTAAACATAAAAAATAATCCAATCAGGCAAATTTGTGTTGAGTGGTGTTAGTATGTAAACTCTATGGACTCGCTGGTGGATCCAAATGGGGGCGCTATATCACAAAAAAAAAAAAAGTCCCCGTATATGGTATATACTGTTGGTCAGGTATATGAGGTATCATTTGAAAGCTTAGAATCTGAACTTTTCAGAGATAACCAACACTTCTGCTTTATGTTACATAAAATAAAATAAGGCCTAAAAAAAAATGGTGTCGCAAATTAGTGCCCCCTTGAGGTTATGGGTTAGAACTATTTATATGAAAATAAAAGTCTTTCACATAGCACCTAAATGGACAAGTCATATATCAAATGAAAGCTCTCATTCTCAGGAATGTGACTGTACAGTTTATTATGTTGCACTAATACCACAGTTCAAAAGATTTTCAAAAGAATCACACAGTGAAATATGATTTCTGTAAGTCATCAAATACAAACATCTCTTCTATGCACCGATAACTGCTGCGGTAAGCCCCAAGTAGCCAAATAATTTATATCTGCATTTACATTAAGCCCTTTCTAAAATATTAGCCATTTTTTACTTGTCTGTGCACTTGCTTGGCTGAATAATCCAATGTTATATCTTAGTTGTCCAGAACAAGATATGCCATCCAGCAGGAAAAGCATGATAAACAAATCATCTGAAATATATGTTATCGACTATAGCTGATACATTTTTTTATATCAACGCAAGGGGGAGAATCTCAGTGTTCCAATGACACCTAGATTCTAGTCCACTCAGAGGACGAGATATTTAATGAAACAACAAGGGTGGGGCCTGGGTAGCTTAGCAAGTAAAGACACTGACTACCACCCCTGGAGTCGTGAGTTCAAATCCAGGGTGTGCTGAGTGACTCCAGCCAGGTCTCCTAAGCAACCAAATTGTCCCAGTTGCTAGGGAGGGTAGAGTCACATGGGGTAACCTCCTCGTGGTTGCAATAATGTGATTCTCACTCTCGGTGGGGCACGTGGTGAGTTCTGCAAAAATGATTTCAAGACAAGTATTTTTGTCTTGTTTTCCAGTAAAAATATCTAAAGATTTTAAGTCTTGTTTTGAGAGAAATCTAATCAAATTTAGTGAACTTTAGACTTAAAATCTAAGATTTTTTTTCTTGTTTTAAGTCTAAAGTTCACAAACTTTTGTCAGATTTATCTTAAAACAAGACTTAATATTTTATCCCATTTTGCTTGACAAGTAAATAAATCATGTTTTAAGAATGTTTAGATAATTTTACAGGAAAACAAGACAAAAATACTTGTCTTGAAAATAATTTTTTGCAGTGTGCGTGGATGCCATGGAGAATAGCGTGAAGCCTCCACACGCGCTATGTCTCCGTGGTAACGCGCTCAAGAAGCCACGTGATAAGATGCGCGGATCGACAGTCTCAGACGTGGAGGCAACTGAGATTCGTCCTCCGCCACCCGGATTGAGGCGAGTCACTACACCACCACGAGGACTTAGAGCGCATTGAATTGGGCATTGCAAATTGGGGAGAAAAGGGGAGAAAATCAACAAAAAAAAGTAACATCAGTACGGCATAGACAAGGTGGAAAGATTTGATGACGGAGAAACACATGAGTAGTGATGCCGATGTTGCTTCTTTTTTGTTGGACAGGTAAGAAATTATTAATTGTTTAGACCACTGTGACGAGGAGGAGGGTGTGGCCAGGCCATGAGGATGCACACCTGGCGCTGAGTTTCCCCAATCTGTGGGAGAGAGAGATAAGGAGGAGCCAGAGATGCCAGAGAGAGAGAAAGAGAGATACACAGAGCGGTGTGTGAGTGTCGACGTGTGTTTGGTTATGCTGGAAAGCAGTTTTATGTTGTGTTTTGTTTATTAAAAGTCTTTTTGGTTGGTATCCCGGTTCCTGCTTCCTTTTTTCCGATGAACAAGAGGCTTGTCTGCCACACTGGTGCTGAAACCTGGGACTGGAGGAAGACGCACCGTCAGAGAGCCCTCACCATTGACGGAGGATGGCGACACCGAGGATACGCAATCTGGTGGTACTGGAGCGGTTCGCCAGGAGGCAGAGGAGCCCGTTGCCGTCTGGCTCCTGGTGAACCGCTCCAGGCGAGGGCTCTCTGACGGCGGGTCTTCCTCCAATCCCGGATTTCGGCACCAGTGTGGCAGATAAGCCTCTTGTTCATCGGAAAGGAGGAAGCAGGAACCGGGTTATCAACCAAAAAGACTTGAATTCTGATGTTTGTTTTTAGGTAAAGCAATTACAGTATATTATAGTAGTAATAAATAACTTTACAAATTACCTCAAACTCCGACATTTTCCAGATGCAAATGATATTCCAGAGCTGATGTGGGCAGCAAAGACGATCATGCTGATCCACATCGATAGATGGCAGTACAGTGTCTAACACCACTGTCGTATCAGTACTTAAAGTACACGAAGAAGAGCAATGCTAACACTAGCTAGAGAATGAATGCCCCTTTAACGTTTGTTCCACTAGTGATCTTCAACAGAGACTGAAAACATATCCAACCAACCCCGAGCTTTCTGTTTGCAATTCCATTCATCTCAATCTCAATTCTTCATCAAGAGTACACAAAATGCGTACAAAAGCTAAACAAGTAATTATGACTCAAACCAATTAGGTTCCGCCATGATTCTTTAAATGGCATGCCCCCAACCCACGAAGATGGAGCTTGAAAGAAAACCTTGTAATCATGTAATACGAAATTGGGGTGGCATCCCAAAAATATGATCATTCCAACATGAGTAGAATGCAGTTTGAATGCTTTTCAGAAGAAAGAGAGAGAATACTCTCTTAATGATAAAGATCACAATATTTTTGTGTGTGTATGAGTGTAATTTTGTCTCCTCTGGCAAAATCTGTTCTGCTGCTCAAGCTCCTCCTGTGTGTCAGGATGCTTCTTTGCACCATATTAACTTCCATTAACATCTTTACAGCAGGACAGAAGAGCTGCTTCCTCCACACACACACACACACACACACACACACACACACACACACACACACACACATCCTCCCCGTCTATTTATATCCACCACAGTGTGTTTGTGTCTCTTCATCCTCCTTTCTCCTCTTGTAAGGTGGAGGATCTCATACAGGAGTGATTCATTGTGTTCCCGTCCACCAGAAAACTGCAACTCAGCTCAGACAGACACAAAACAACATCATGATACTGTAAACATACAGAAGTGTTACAGTCATCCACAAATCACAGTCTCACTACACTGACATACTGAAGTCACACACAGAAAATTATGAATGTCATAATTGCATCATAAAACAACATTAGTGGAACACTTAACTCTGCTAGGACACCTGTGTGAACTTAAGGGGGAAAATACTTTATACATCCACTTAAAATCACCTTGACACCAGTTGATTAATAGTTACTGAGCAAGAATGGCTCTGAAAAGTGAAGACAGTTCTGAGAAAAGCTTGAGCAGCATTTGTTTTGCCATTGTTTTATCTATCGGTTGACATTCACACATCTTTAAGCATCTTAAGTGTCCAAATACTTTTTGGGACTACTGTACTTGTCTGTCGCATTATTTAACCCCATGTTTTTGTGACTCTTTGCATCATTAAACCAGAGCTGATTTTCCCTGCAATAACTCAGTTTTGTCACACTAGAAATGTGCCCATGTCATGGATCGCCCTGGAGCCTTGTTTAATGGTCCACGAGGGATCGCTTCAATCCAAAGGGGTCTTGCCAACCTGCAGTTTTATTGGCACATACTGAGAACATTGCTGCCTGTGAATGCGTGGGAACTCAGTTATAATGATACGGCCACCACTAACAACCACATCCAGTATATTTTCCAGTATATTCTTTTTTTTTTTTTAATAATGGATTGGTGTCCGTGTTGTTGTGCAGCAATTCTTACATTCCATAATATTGTTATGAATTGGTGGTATTTCAGAGTCTCTACATACATCAAAATACACCAAATATATATGTGCAGATTTGGGTCTTCACTATCAGTACCTTCTCTCTTCTATATTGCAAAACAAAATCATGTTTTTGCATAGTATTTTTGTCTTATTTTCTGGAGAAAAAAAAAAAAATCCTTAAAACAAGAAAAGATAACTTAAGAAGCAGAATGTAACAAGATATTAAAGGAATAGTTCACCCCAAAATGAAACTACTCATGATTGACTCACCTTTAAGCCATTCCAGATGTATATGTCTTTCCTTCTTCAGCAGAACCGAAATGAAGATTTGTATAAGCACATTTCAGCTCGGTTTATCCATAAAATGCAAGTGAAGGGGTGCCATTAGGCTGCTGGCTGTTTGACGGTCCAAAAGGCATATTTAGGAAGCATTAAAGTAATCCGCACGACTCCAGTCGATCAATTATTGTCTTCTGAATCTAATCGATATGTTTTGGTAGAAACAAATCGATAATTAAAACGTTTTTACGTTTAAATCGTTACTTCCGGCCAGCGCTTGGATGCTGTTTGAAATGGCCTAACTCACGCGTGATGTTTGTTCCTCTGTTGTAAACAAAGCGCGCGCTTCCGACTTCTCGCGAGAACGAGCCATCACGCTTATGTCACGCGACAGCTCCATGATGCGTCGACTGGTAGTAAGAAGCGCTTTTTTAAAAAGTTAATAAAGTTTTAATTATCAATTAATTTTTTACAAAAACCTATCGGTTTGCTTCAGAAGACATTAATTGATCGATTGGAGTCGTGTGGATTACTTTTATGCTGCCTAAATATGACTTTTGGACCGTCAAACAGCCAGCAGCAGGATGGCACCTGTTTACATGCATTATATGGACATACAGAGCTGAAATGTGCTTATAAAAATCTTCACTTCGGTTCTGCTGAAGAAGGAAAAACATACACATCTGGGATGGCTTAAAGGTAAGTAAATCATGAGAGGTGAACTATTATTCTTTAAGTCTTGTTTTCAGAGAAATTTAACAAAATTTAGTGAGGTTTACACTTAAAACAAGAAAAAAGTATTTGCCAATGGGGTAAGAAAAAACTATTTTCCCTTTGAATAATTTTTTTTTTTTTTTTTTTTTTTTTTTTACAGCATTTTGTGAGATTCCTCTAAAAAACAAGACAATGTATCTTGTCATTTTGCTTCAATTAAAGTGCAGCGTGAAGCATCTACATGTTTCCATTGATCATGGTATACAGTAAATATTGGGGGGGTTGTTCTTGCTTGTTTTGATTATTGGGGGGTTACATCCTCCCATCCCCCCTGGAAACTACGGCGCTGTCTGCCATAACATTTATACTTATAAATGGAAGTTTACTCAATCCATTTGAGTTGGGACTACAAGAGTGTTATGTTTATAACATGAACAAACTTTTTGCCAATGGGGTAAAAAAAATATTTTTTTCTTATAATAGTATATATACTGTATATATTATAATAATTTAATATATTATAATAGAAATAGTTCTTGATTTAAGCATAAACCTCACCAAATTTAGTCAGATTTCTCTGAAAATAAGACATAATATTGTATGTAATTTTGATTCTCAAATAAAATATACAGTTTTCTGTTTTAATAATGTATTGATATTTTTACAGGAAAACAAGACAAAATACTAAAAAAAAAAAAAAAAAAAAAAAAAAAAGCAAATGATTATAAAAGGAGAATAAAGGATGAACAGAGTTAAAAAAATTTCAATCAACATGCTGTAAATTACTAGAAAATAATTTGTGTAACCCACCTACAATAGAAGTCTATGGGGGGAAAACATTGTGCAGCTTGTCTTTTTTGTTAAAAGTGCCTGTATTAATTGTTCCAAAAAATAAATAAATAAAAAAATAAAAAATTCTGGTTATGGATAATGAACTTATTTTCTGTGGGTGGATTTTTTTTCTATGTAAAAGTCCATTTCTGGTATGCTTGCGCATACTGTATGAGAAAGTACTCTGTCATGACACGAGTTGCACAGACAAGGTTAGTAAAAGAATATCTCACTAGTCTCATGGTAACATAATTGATATTTCAAGTGAGATACTAAATGCAACATTTGTACTTCTGTACTCTATTTATCCATTTTTAAAGAAGCTAAAAAGGTAATTAAAAATTGTGAAAACTGACCAGTTACAGCACCTAAAATAAGCAATTTCCCTTATTCATACATATACATTTTAACCTAAACCTTAGTTATTTTTCAATTTTATCAGATGTATCATTTATTTGATTTTATATTTTAAATATTTGATTTGATCAGATATATCCAATCAAAATCAAACTGAAAACAACTTTCAGTTTGTGAGATATTGATGTTAGTTGTCAAAAGTCCTCTTAGTTATAATGCCTAAGGATGTTTGAAAGCAAAGTACAGCATTGGTCAGGAAACGAGGACTCTGGGGTCGGTTTTACACCCCCGAGGATGATAAAGACAGAAACAGCCAGTGGCGACTCCTGCATGAGCAGAACTGCAGTGAAGACAGTGTTTATGTGAGAAAGATTTGTGCATTGTATGCTAATTGCTTGAGAGCACCATTTTTCCTCACACTGGCCGAACATCAGGCAGTTATATATGCTGATACTGGAGGTTTCTTGAAGGAAATTAATGCACACAGATGTTGCACACAGTATAGAACTGCAGCAGTGGAAATGCACACATACACGCTGACAGATAACATTAATTTAACATTTAATTAATAGCATTTATTTGCTTTTAGACAATTAGCTTTTTGGAAGTTGCTCTGGATAAAAGTGTTTGCTAAATTGATGAAGGTAAAGTTCAGCTTAACTGTCATTGCGAGGAACAACAAGGTTCTGTGTTTGAAATGTTTGGGCACAAAAACACTAGGAAAAAAAAAAAGGCCTTTTTTGGACATCTGCTCTCTTGTGTCTTATTTTCCCTCGTAAGGACACCATATGGCCATCATTCCGGTCAACATCAAAGCAAATCTTGTCTTGATCAAAATGTGAAGTTCATAATCCATGACAGACTAAAATACAGCTTTACCATTAAAGTCAACTACGTTTGCACAAAATAGCAACAAAAAAAGCTGCAGATTTATTGAATAAGGATTAAATGAATGAGATAAAATCTTGTGTAGAAATACAAAAGCTGATTAACAGTACGCAGAAGTTCATATAGCAGTACCAAACCAAATTACATTTGTTTGCCAAACATGTGAGATACAAATAAAAAAACAGATTTAGTCTCTGCTTTTTTTGTTGCTGTATATTAAAATTAGGGTTGGCAATCAATTAAAAATTGTGATCTAATTTATTACATAAGATGCTGATCAATTAATCGAATTAATCGCACATTTCAATATTTGCTGTGCTGACTTTACATATGGCAGGATTAATTATTTTTTAAGTAATTAATCACACTGACTTAATGCGATAAATCAACAGCTTTAATTAAAATGACAAAAAAGTGATAAATACTCTAATAAAGAAATGAAATGGTCTGCATTAAATGGTGTTTAATTTTTATGGAATTTCATTATATAGAATGGCACAGGAAACGTCATGGTTACTTGTGTAACCTCCGTTCCCTGATGGAGGGAACGAGACGTTGTGTCGATGTAGTGACACTAGGGGTCACTCTTGGGAGCCCGAGACACCTCTGGTCTTTGATAAAAGGCCAATGAAAATTGGTGAGTGGTATTTGCATGCCACTCCCCCGGACATATCCGGCCATTTCAGCGGGTAGTTCAGCGTTGTGGCAGGAGGGACACAACGTCTTGTTCCCTCCATCAGGGAATGGAGGTTACACAAGTAACCATGACGTTCCCTATCTGTCTCTCACTCGACATTGTGTTGATGTAATGACACTAGGGGTCCCTATTCGAAACGCCACAATTGGCTGAACTGTGTTACGTGAACTGGCGGTGTGTGGTGGGCAGACTACTGTGTGCCTCATAGCCAGCACACCAGGTTGACACGTAACCACCCCCAACATAGTTTTGAGTGTCGAACGGCCCTTTGGGGACAAGTCGACTACCCAAAAGATAGAGACAGGCTTAACCCAGTCGTGGCCTCTTTTCCCCTTCTTTTTTCCACTCCCTAAAAAAGAAGGGGGATTATCCGACCGGGCCGTCAGGTCTAGTCAGGGGGGTGTCCCTCCCAAGGGGAAGACACAGCGGAGACCACACCTCGCCCAAAGAGAGGGGGGGATATTTAAGTGGAAAAATACGTCATATGGTTTTTCCAACCATGTGGAGAGTCTTCAAGGTAGATCCTGCCCAATGGGGGAGGAGTAACTACAAACACGGAGACTGGGGCAGAGGAACTCTGCCCAAGGAAGATGCAGTTTGCCAACAGGGAAACGAATTAGTGGAAGATATATATCGCATGGGGTTAGCCTTACAGGGAACTGCCACATGCAGAGCACCTACCCCAGAACAGGGCTCTTAGTTAGCGCATGTACTGGGTCAGCAGCGAATCTCTCCGAAAACTCTACTGCCACAGGGCTCGGAGGAAGTCAACGGGGGAACAAACTTGTGAACACTACTGGGAATTAATGGCACACGTCTTCAGCTCAAAAGGAGGTGGAAGGCGCTATGTGCAATCGATACACCCGGCCGGCTATCCCAGGCTTATCCGCTTGTGTTGCGTGCCACTACCTGGGACGAAACCGGTTCCATCCGGAGGTTGTAGAACCTTGCACAGGTGTTGGGTGTTGCCCTGCCCGCTGCTCTGCAAATGTCTCTTAGAGAGGCACCCCTGGCCAGGGCCCAGGGAGCCGCTACACCCCTGGTAGAATGGGCTTGTAGCCCTACCGGGGGCGGCATGTCCTGGGTGACATATGCCATAGTTATGGCATCAATGAGCCAGTGGGTGATCCTCTGCTTGGAGACAGAGCTTCCTTTCCGCTGTGCACCAAAGCAGACAAAGAGCTGCTCAGAGATTCTAAAGCTCTGCGTGCGATCCAGATAGATGTGTAAAGCGTGCACCGGACACAGCGACGACAGCCCCTCCTGGGGCAGCGCTTGCAGGTTCACCACCTGGTCCCTAAAAGGGGTCGTGGGAACCTTGGGCACATAGCCCGGTTGGGGTCTCAGGATCACGTGAGAGTAGCCCGGACCGAACTCCAGGCACGTTTCGCTGACAGAGAACGCTTGCGGGTCTCCTACCCTCTTGATGGAAGTGAGTGCAGTCAGGAGGGCAGTCTTCAAAGAGAGTACCTTAAGCTTGGCTGACTGCAAAGGCTCAAAAGGGGCTCTCTGTAGACCCTGAAGAACTACAGAGAGGTCCGATGAGGGAACGGGGCGTGGTCTGGAGGTATTCAGCCTGAGTGATCGTGTCGCTGGTCACAGGTGCCAGATGGTGCCCCGTCCCTGAGAAAGAAGATCCTTCTTCAGGGGAATTCGCCTGAAGTCGCAAGGAGCGTGAGGTCCAAGAACCATGCCTGGGTAGGCCAGTAGGGTGGTACCAGGATGATCTGCTCCTCGTCCTCCCTGACCTTGCACAGGGTCTGTGCAAGTAGGCTCACTGGGGGAAAACGCATATTTGCGCATGTCAGGGGGCCAGCTGTGTGCCAGCGCGTTTATGCCGAGGGGGGCCTCGGTCAGGGCGTACCAGAGCGGGCGGTGGGGAGGATTCTTGGGAGGTGAACAGGTGCACCTGTGCCTGTCGAATCGACTCCAAATCAGCTGGACCACCTGAGGATGGAGTCTCCACTCCCCCCTCAGGGTAACCTTTCATGACAGCGCGTCCACTGTAGTGTTGAGGTTGCCCTGGATGTGAGTGGCTAGGTGGCAGCGTTTTTGTCCTTCACCAAGGTGAAGTGGACACTGCTGAACCTGGGCGGACGCCCGGCGAAGTGAATCGTGTAGCCGAGTCGGACGGTCCGGACCAGCCATCGCGACGGATTGGAAAGCGCAAGCCACGCGTCCAAGTTCCGCGCAAGGGGGGCCAAAGGGACAATGTCATCGGACGTACCGGCAGGTGGGGCCTCGCGGCAGGATGGAGCTTGAGGTGCCGCACCACATCGTGACCTGTGGAGACTGTCACATCGGGGGTGGATTTGTGCCACAGCTGGGCGCTCAGGGGCTGGAGACTGCCGCTGGAGCGCCAAACCTGCCAAATAGAGTGGTGGACGATGGTCGTGATGACGGCCGTGCACACCGGATACGTGACCCAGGGAACAAGGAAACCGCTCTTGCTGAACTCTTGAGTACTGCAGCCACTTGGGCATGCAGTGCAATTGAATGCAAAAGGTAACAAAAAAATGGAGAGATCTGCTTACCAGCTCCAGAGCAGCGGGTTTCGTCGTCCCTGGGTTGCCCGTCTCAAGGGCGCTTTGAAGCCTTTCACGGGTTCTGGGCTGCCGCGAGACGGGTGGCATCTGCTTCCTGTGGTGGGCTCCACGCCGAGGCCGGGCCGAAGGGGCGGGCTGTGGTGGAGCCGGTGCAGTCACTGCAGGGGGACGCCCTTGGCAATGAGTAGACGGGGTGCGGGATCTTGAGCCGAGCCGGGGCGGATATGCCGGCTAGCATCCATCTACTGCTCCACCGTCGAGAACTGCTGGGAAAAGTCCTTGACGTTGTTGCTGAATAGGCCAGCCTGGGAGATGGGGGCAGCAAGGAATCGTGTCCTGTTGGCCTCACCCATCTCGACCAGGTTGAGCCAAAGGTGGCACTCCTAGACCACTAATGTGGACATTGTCCGCCCGAGAGACCACGCCGTGACCTCCGTCGCTCCGTTGCTTGTGCAGTTCCTTTAGCGCCTTAGCGGACTTGCAAGAGAGCCATGGTGTGCATGGCAGAGGCGGCTTGTCCAGCAACACCGTAGGCCTTGGCCATCAGAGACAACATAAACCTACAGGCCTTGGATGGGGGCTTTGGGCACCCGCGCCAGGTGGCGGCGCTCTGCGGGCCTTTATCCACTGGAGGATTGCCGAATAGCCCTTGGCTGCCCCACCATCAAGGGTAGTGAGGGCGGGGAAGCTGAAAAGATCGGGACCGGGCAGTAAAAAGTGCCTCCCACGACCTTGTCAGCTCTTCATGCACTTCCGGGAAGAAAGGAACGGGGGTGGGGCGTGGCTTTGAGCGGTGCCGCGAGCCCAGGAACCAATCATCGAGCCGCAAGGGTTCAGGGAAGAGCAGAGGGTTCCATCCTAGCCGACGCTCGCGGCTACCCAGGAAAGCATGACGTCATCAGCCTGTGACTGGGCAATCGTCCCCGAAGGGAGGAGCCCAGCTGAGGCTTCCGACTGGATGAGCCCGCTCTCTGATGCTGCGCTCGAGAGTTTATCACTTTCGCGGGCTCCGAATAAGAGGTCGAACTCGCCATGAGACGAGCCGGCGGACTCATCCGGAAGCCTGATCGGGGCAGACGAGCGTGCTGGGGAATGGGAGGTCCACGGGGGGATACCCGGCGGAGGCGGTCACATTGGGGTCCCCAAATCGCCCCCAGTGCTAGCCACACTGGCCTCATACCCGTGGGTAAAAGGACCGAGGCGGGGAGCCTCTGTGGTGGCTTGCTTTCTTACGAAGGCGAGCCGTGACCGCATCGTTGCCATGGACATGTCCTCGCAATGAGAACATGACCATCCACGAATGCTGTCTCCGTGTGAGCAGTGCCCAGACATGAAAGACAGTGATCGTAACCGTCAGAAGGCGAGAGATAACGAGCGAAACCAGGAATAACACACAATGGAAAAGCATCGTTAGAAAGACGCGTCTTTAAAAAGACGTTCTGTGTGTGCCGCTCTTTTAGAGAAATATACTCTTTTAGAGAAATATACTCTTTTATTTCTGCCGAAGTGCCCAGGGGCATTCTCTGCATTGCACCAGTGCAGAGGGGGAAGAAGCCGCTGAAATGCACCGTCAGATCCAGCAGAGGTGAATGAACAGTCGTGGGAATTCAGCTCAGTGAGCATGACCGTTCGGATCCGAAGAGAAAATCTGAATGAGTGGTTGCATACCAGCTCCTTTTATACCCATATGTCCGGGGGAGTGGCATGCAAATACCACTTTCCAATTTTCATTGGCCTTTTATCAAAGACCAGAGTGACCCCTAGTGTCACTACATCGACACAACGTCGAGTGAGTGACAGATAGGGAACACTGCACAGATCTGGTGTATGTTTCTGCTCAAGTAGCTAAAAGATCCAATAGAAATAGATTTTGCTCATTAATAACAAAAATTAGAGTCCTCACTGCAAAAGCACAGAGTGAGTTTACATTTTGATAATATATTATATATACATCTATCATCAGACTGTTGAAAGAACTCGGAATCCACGGTCAGGCTTTGCGGAAGACCATCAGAGAAGTCTCAGAGGTGGCGGAAAGAAGTAGCCAGTGGATTTGGCTCAAGCAGAATGACCCGTACTGGGCCCCAAGTAAAGCAACATAAACCACTCAAGAACTCCCACCTGTCAACCTTTCAGCCAGCTGCAGACTTCACCAACAGGGTGAATTTCGGGAAAGTTTGAGCACGGGACACAAGCTGAGGACTGGTCATCCTGAAGCGGGCCACCCTTGTGGAGGGTGTATAGTGTTGAAAGGCCAAAACACCCAATTATGCAAGGGCACACTACTGATGATGTGTCCTGTGCCTAGTTGACCCAAAATGGTACCCTGGCCAACATTTACCTCCCACATAACTCGGAGAATCCCCACCAGTTGATCGTCCACTCCCAACAACAAGGCAAATCTCGGAAAAGTGCTTACCACCTATTGGCACAAGGGACAGTTCTAACATCTCGTCCTGGGTTTTTGGTTCTATACATACAGTATACAGTATATACACTGTATATAAGTGCACTTATGAATCATTCAGAATAAGGCTACTTGTATTAAGTCAATGGGTTTTATTTTGCCTTCATGTTGACTTTAAAGAAAAGTTCTGGAGAGACTCATGGCGTCTCCATCTGATGTAATGCCATTGATTGCCTTGGTTTCTTTCTGGCCAAACATAAAATCCCTGAAGGTTTGACTTCAACAGAGAGGACTAAAGGAGAAGAGGAGGAGAAGGAGTGTCCTGTTACACTGTCTGTGCATTTGATGACTTGGAGAAAGTCACTTAACCTGAGAAGGCAGCGAGTGGAGGACAGAAGCCCAATTGCTGCTGATGGCAACAAAGACAGAGATCAATGGGTCAGCTCCTCTGGAGGTTCAGACACATGGCCTGGAAATCAATGGCAGCATAAGACCTGTAACCTCCAACTCACATTAAACACTGAGGACACAAAGACACAAATCTACCACCTTAGGGTCCATTAGCACTTTGCTGCATTACTGTAGGTGGTGAGGAAATCCAGAGAAAATATTCACTGAAGATCAAAATTAAATCCTTTTGATAAATGGTGCAGCACTAGATGACACAGAAAAGAAAAGATTAGCAGAGATCCACATCAAAAGAGTACAGGTAAGAACAGAATACTACAACAGATCAGAACTGAATGGAATAGAATAGAATAGAATAGAATAGAATAGAACAAATCAAAATAGGATAAAATGGAATATATCAGATCAGAACCGACTAGATTGGAATAGAATAGAGTGGAATTGACAAGAATAGAATAAAATTAAACAACAGATCAGAATAGATCGGAACCGAACAGAACAAAATAGAATGAAATGGACTAAAATAGAATAAAACAGATGAGAATAAAAGAGACTGAAATAGAATAGAACAGATTGGAATACAATAAAAAAGTGTAGATGTAATAGATATATCTATAATAGAACGGACTGGAACAGGACAGTGTGAAATGGACTAGAATTAGAGAAATTTAAATAGAGTAGAATAGATTAGAAATATAGTATGATAGAATGAATGTTACAAGGTTATTTAACACTCTGAAGGAGGAAGCGGGAGCTGGGTGAACAATCCAACGTGAGTCTTTTATTTACATCACTCTTTCAGTGAAATACACAAACGAATGGCTTTTCAGCCCAAACAGAATCACACTGCATCAGCGTCATGTCTCTCTCTCTCTCTCTCTCTCTTTCTCCCCTCTGGCAATCTGGACACCCTTTTTATCCCCCTCCAGCTCTCACTGAATCACAGAACAGCTGTTAGAGATAATTACCCTACAGGTGTCAATCCTTACCGTTCTTCCTCTCCCGGCCTCACTCTCCACAGACATCGCTCTGCCATGCCCACATCACCAGAATTAAATACAACAGATCAACAGAATAGTTGGGAATAAAATAGAATGGAATTGATTTGAACTAAAAACAGTGGAATGGAATAGAGCAGATCAGAATAGAACAGACCAAAAGAATGAAATGAACTAGAATAGAATAAAATTTAATTAATATAACAGATCAGAATAGAAGAAGAGACTGAAATAGAATAGAACAGATAGAAATAGAACAGATCGGAATAGAATAGATAAAAACTTTAGCTATAATAGAAATAATTGTATAGACTAGAATAGAACAGATTGAAATTAATTATATAATGAGAAATGAAAACAGGAGAATTAGAAATAAAGAAATATAATAGAATTTAATAAAACAGAATAGATTGGAATAGAATTGAACTGAATATATAAGAGTATGATTAGAATAGAACTGAACTGAATAGATTAGAATAGATTTAAATACAACAGATTGGATCAGAATAGAATAGATCAGAATGGAAAAGAGTAGATCGGAACAGAAAAGAACAAAATAGAATGAAATGGACTAGAATAGAATAAAATGGAATTAATATAACAGATCAGAATAGAAGAAGAGACTGAAATAGAATAGAACAGATAGAAATAGAACAGATTGGAATAGAATAGATACAAACTTTAGCTATAATAGAAATAATTGTATAGACTAGAACAGAACAGATTGAAATTAATTATATAATGAGAAATGAAAACAGGAGAATTAGAAATAACGAAATATAATAGAATTTAATAAAACAGAATAGATTGGAATAGAATTGAACCGAATATATTAGAGTATGATTAGAATAGAACTGAACTGAATATATTAGAGTATGATTAGAATAGAACTGAACTGAATATATTAGAGTATGATTAGAATAGAATTGAACTGAATATATTAGAGTATGATTAGAATAGAACTGAACTGAATAGATTAGAATAGAATTAAAAATGACAGATTGGATCAGAATAGAATAGATCAGAATGGAATAGAGTAGATCGGAACAGAAAAGAACAAAATAGAATGAAATGGACTAGAATAGAATAAAATGGAATTAATATAACAGATCAGAATAGAAGAAGAGACTGAAGTAGAATAGAACAGATAGAAATAGAACAGATCAGAATAGAATAGATAAAAACTTTAGCTATAATAGAAATAATTGTATAGACTAGAACAGAACAGATTGAAATTAATTATATAATGAGAAATGAAAACAGGAGAATTAGAAATAAAGAAATATAATAGAATTTAATAAACAGAATAGATTGGAATAGAATTGAACTGAATATATTAGAGTATGATTAGAATAGAATTGAACTGAATATATTAGAGTATGATTAGAATAGAATTGAACTGGATATATTAGAGTATGATTAGAATAGAACTGAACTGAATAGATTAGAATAGAATTAAAAACGACAGATTGGATCAGAATAGAATAGATCGGAATAGAATAGAGTAGATCGGAACAGAACAGAACAAAAAATAATGAAATGGACTAGAATAGAATAGAATTAATAAAACAGATCAGAATAGAAGAAGAGACTGAAAGAGAACAGATCGGAATAGAATATAGAATAGATAAAAGCTTTAGATATCAGAACAGATTGTAATGGACAAGAATATACTAGGACAGAAAAAAAAAACAGATCACAACAGAATAGAATATAACGAATCGTAATGGACTGAAACAAAACAGATTAGCAAAAAACAGAACAGAATGGAATATTTTTGTCTTATTATGGCCGGTGGAAATGAATTCCTCTGAGCTCACTTTTTTACTGCTTCCAAAATCTGATGGCAGCAAAAGAGCAGAAAGAGTCGTGACAGTCCGTCACAGATGTCAAAACCTGTCAGATCTTCTCAGCAGGACTGAGATTCAATATTCTGACACTGCAGTGAGTGTGAATACATGTGAACGAGTGAATTACTGAAAAGCATTGTAACTTACACACAGGGGTGAGTGACCTTCATGATGTCATGAGGTTTCTCTCTCTCTCTCTGCAGTATGAAGGGATTGTAAACATGCCGTACAGTAAAAAAAATAAAATAAGAACAATACTGTATATAGGTACAGTAGTTTCACATGAAATGCCAAACAGTGATACATATTATCTTAAATGAGATAAAGGTAAATATTTGTCTTGCTTTCTGTGATGGACAGTTTAAACACAAGACTCATTGAAGTGAACTGTAAAAAAACAGGGTTCCTGCACATTTTGACCAATGAATTTCCATGACTTTTCCAGTTGTTTGTGATTATTGGATAATGATTTATTATTTAACATCACTATGATTTGCAAGCATGTTTTACACTACAGAAGAGCAATATCTAGCTCATGAAATATTTCACAACAGAGCATGATATTTCCATGATATTTACAGGTTTTCCATTTAGGGTTATTAAAAAATTGTGAAAAACTTGGTGGCCAGTTACAGCAGCAAAAATGTTACACTTTCTTAGAAATCAATATACATTTTAACCAAAAATCTTGATGTTGATCAATTAACAAAGCACATAAATGATTAAGTATATTGTATATAAAAATAATGATAAAGCCATTTTCAGCCATGTGGCGTTACAGTAGTATTAATGTAGTAGCATAAATCCCCCAATATTCATCTACAAATATAACACAATAGCAAACTCACTATGAAACTTCCACCATTTCATACACTGTATGTTCAAGCAGATATAAGGCATTAATTATTGTCCATCCCTTATATAAGTGGGATGCATTAAACACAACCTGACATGGTGAAAACATGATCCATGTCACGTAACTCACAGAAGCGCTGAGCTGATGACTTGAATACGAGCTGCTCGGTTGTGGCCTTGTCAAGAATTGCTCTGTTAAGGACAACACGATGCCACGTCTCTGTGCTGTTCTGCTGTCGTAACAAGACTTTCTGACTCCAAAGAGCTGAAGAGTTGAGACTGACAGAACAGCACAGAACAATTGGACTACTGCTCATGACATTGTTGGAGTTTGGAATAAAGCCCTGCTGTTGGACCACCGGTTCACTTTCACAAGGGGCCTGAGTCAACAGAGTCTGCCCAAAATAGATGAACTGCAGAGAAAGAGAGAAGGAATCAAAAGGGGTATAGTTGGAACAGCACACTCCATACTATTTTGATAGTATACAGTATGCACTGGGACAGTATGCACATTCTCTGTATGCCATAGAATACCTGGATGAACACATTTGCCAAAATGTGTAGAATACAACCAGAACACACTGCGTGAGATCCCGTTTCCCTAATGTAATGCACTTTACTTGACCTTTTACTTCCAGTGAAAAATTCACATTTGAATGATAAAGCTGTGCATTCAAATTTTAGATGTGTGCCAAGCACTAACGATGACAGAGGGGTCATTCGGACTGATTCCGTTCTTGCGCTAAAAAAAGCTAGATGCAGTGCAACAAATACAGTTCAACATGTATTCGGTTGAACACAGGTTAACGCAAGTTCAAAACATGTTTTTAAAGGTTGAAGTTCTTTTTAACATGACATAGCATCTAAAAAAAGCACACCACTCCTGCAAGAGACACAGCAGTCTAAGACATCCATCTTGCATCTATTTCTGAATCAAATAAAAATCTGAATCAAATAAAAATATATACACATTATATTCAGGATAATATAATATTTGAATTTTGGAAATATTTGATCATTTTGGTAGTAAGATAATTTTTGACTTACAAAAATATAAGTGTTGAAAATACATTTAGGTAATAATTGAAAATTCTAATTTAGTTTCTCAGACAAACAATTGAAAACATTTAAAAAAATGGGTGAAAAATTTGAATAAAAAAATTTCAATTTTATTCGTATTTAAATAGGGCTGTCGCATCTCGATCCTTTAAGTCCTGTAAGTTGCGAGGTGGGGCCTCCATGTTGGTCCAGCACATCCCACAGATGCTCATTCAGACTGAGATCTGGGGTAGGTGGCACGTGTCAAATTGATGTCCACATGAATGCAAGGACCCAAGGTTTCCCAGCAGAACATTGCCCAGAACATCACACTCCCTCCACCGGCCTGCCTTCTTCCCATAGTGCATCCTGCTGCCATCTCTTCCCCAAGAAAACAATGCACTCGGCCATCCACATGATCTAAAAGAAAACGTGATTCATAAGACCAGACCACCTTCTTCCATTGCTCCATGGTCCAGTCCTGACACTCACGTGCCCACTGAGGGCGCTTTCAGCAGTGGACAGGGGTCAGCATGGGCACTCTGACAGGTCTGTGGCTACGCAGCCCCATACGCTGCAAGCTGCGATGCACTGTGTGTTCTGACACCTTTCGATCATGGCCAGAATTACGTTTTTCAGCTATTTCTGTTACAGTAGCTCTTCTGTGGGATCGGACCAGATGGACTAGCCTTTGCTCCCCATGTGCATCAGTGAGCCTTGGGCACTCATGACTCTGTCACCGGTTCACCCTTTGTCCTTCCTTGGACCACTTTTGATAGGTACTAACCACTGCATACCGGGAATACCCCACAAGACCTGCCGTTTTGGAGATGGACGACCCTGTCGTTTAGCCAGCACAATTTGGCCCTTGTCAAAGTCTCAGATCCTTACGCTTGCCCGTTTTTCCTGCTTCCAATGAGATAATAAGTGTTATTCACTTCATCTGTCAGTGGTTTTAATGTTGTGGCTGATCAGTGTATATATACTGTATATGGGAATTTGAAGTTGGCATAAGTCTCAAAACCGAGCAAGCCAAACCGATTTACACTTTTCCTTTCTCCTTTTGACATTAAATATTTACCGATTTGAGTGTATGGACAGATCAGAGGAAAGGAATAAAACATGAGACGTTAAACATTTCTGTCTTAATCTGATGTTGAGGGGAGTTTTTATAAAAGGTTCATAGTGGACCGTTAACAAGCAGATGATGTGACTAGAATCGGGGAAGCCATGACAATTGTAAAAATAAGCATAATGTTTTTTTTTGTTTTTTTTTTATTCAGAACAATCACAGTTTGATCTGAAATTTGTTTAAATGAGCTTTCATTGTGAACACAATAACAACTAGACTTAGAGAGTATAAGAGCTGATTTTATTGCTCAGAGGTTTTCCTTTCATAGCTCAAAAGGATTTAATGGCATTCTCAGTTTGTTTCACTCAAGTATTAAGTTTTGTTTCTCCTGAAATTACTTGAGAGAAATAAAAAGAGACAAAAAAGTGACAATTGTTGACATAGTATAAGTGTAGAGCTATAAAATGAATGTGGATAGCATTATTAAGACCATCTCGTCTTGAAAGAATGATGAGAAAAGTTCATATTGAGATCTGACTTCTGATTGCAGATTTGGTATCTTGGTAAATTTAAGCACTAAAACTCTCAAAACCGAGACTCTAAAGGAGACACATGAGAACTCGGGTCAGGAGAAACATCTAAGAAGCAGGATATGTTAACAAAAGTCTCCATTTGCTCTCGATTTAAAACTCATTGCTGTTTAGGACAAATAATTGAAATATTAAATGGGATTTCTCTTTCTGCCTTTCATTAAAAAAACAAGATGATTAAAATATGAAGGATGCTCATTATCTAATCTATAAACAACACAAGAGTACACAGCTCAAAATGAACAAGTAAAAAAAAAAAAAAACATTATTACTTGTTATATAGTACATTTACCTTCTAGATCTAGAAATTGCAACCCAAAGAATTAGAAAGAGAGTCAGTCAATGGCATTCATTCTGATAGCTTTCTTATCGATTTATGGAAGATGTTGGTGGCCTTTTGGGGAGTATGATGTCCTAATTTGCTCAAAGGGAGCCAGTTAAGATAAAGGATGTAACTTATGATGTTGGTTGGGGGTTTGTATGGCCCTAGTGAATGTATGATTCACTGCAGCCCTTTCAAAAGACTGAGATTGTAAGACCAAAGAAAGGATTTAGACTTGATTAGGTCTCTTGTGCCTGAAAAATGATTTTAAGTCATGGATGAGAGATGATGTTTAAAAATGAGTCTTATTGTGTTCTGACAAACATGTCAGTTAAAACTTATTTATTATTATTTTTTAGCTAGCCTCCTATCCAACACTATATTTTAAGAGAGGAAACATCTTTGAAATTTGGTTACTCATTTCATATTAATTTATGCAATACAAATGACTGATGCACATCAATAACCTGTAACCCGCTTCCATCGTCTTGATCCAAACCCCAGTGTTTTCTATCTTACGTGGAATACAAAAGCTATTGTGCTATTAAAATCATGATAATGTTTAGGGTTTGGGTAATAAGTTAGACTTTATGCTTAGGTTTTGGTTTGGGATAAAATGAAACTTAGGAAACAGCATAATTTGTTTGTTGTGTCATTTATTTCTATCAGCTTCATAACTTCATGGCACTGGGTTGGAAAGATACCTGAAATCAATCTTGTTTTGGTACTAACTAACTAACTAACTAACTAACTAACTAGTTAGTTTAGTTAGTTAGTTTACTAGTTTACTAACTAACTTACTAAACTATTAAACTAACTAAACTAAGTAGTTAGTTAGTAAACAAGTAAACTAACTAAACTAAGTTAGTTAGTTAGTTAGTAAACTATTAAGCTATCTAACTACTTAGTTTAGTTAGTTTAATAGTTTAGTAACTAACTAACTTAGTTTAGTTAGTAAGGTTACTAGTTTACTAACTAACTAACTTAGTTTAGTTAGTTAATTTACTAGTTTACTAACTAACTACTTAGTTTAGTTAGTTAGTTTACTAGTTTACTAACTAACTTAGTTTGTAAACTATGAAACTAACTAAACTAAGTAGTTAGTTAGTAAACAAGTAAACTAACTAAACTAAGTTAGTTAGTTAGTTAGTAAACTATTAAGCTAACTAACTACTTAGTTTAGTAACTAACTTAGTTTAGTTAGTAAGGTTACTAGTTTACTAACTAACTAACTTAGTTTAGTTAGTTAGTTAACTAAGTTCACCAGTTTATTAGTTAGTTTACTAGTTAGTTAGTTAACTAGTTGGTAACTAACTACTTAGTTTAGTTTACTAGTCTTAGTTTACTGACTTAAAATAATTTCCAACTAACTAAACTAACTAACTTTTAACTAACTTATAACTTGTTAAATGAGCTTAATATATTTTATGTAAACTTGACTTTATTTTCAAATTGAATATAGAAGTTCTATTACTCATATTTTCATTTAATATTACTGATGATAACCACAGAAGTAATTAGGGCTATCCCATTGTCAGTATTAAAAGAGCTGCTGTTTGATGGTAAAAGGCCAGTTGATGATCAGAAACCAGTGTCTAATACCTTTTCAGACAATCATTTTCTGACTGAAGCTTTTCAAGGAGACACACATGGGATTCAACACTTTACACGCAAATCTCAATGATGGTGACAATCATCAAAACACATGATGTTATGTGATTAGATTAGATGAAAAATAACTGAAAGTGACACAACAACCAAGACCATAAATAAAAGCTGCAAATTGTAAAAAATGAAAAGACAGTAACACTGCAATTTGCATACAGTTTATTCATGCTGCAGTGCATGCTGGGAATCTGAATAATTGAATGTAATTCTCTTGACTTATATTTTTATATTTCAGCTGAATAGTTTTTCTAAGTTTAATAACGTATCACAAGTTCAGCCAACAAAAACTTGGATAATTTATTTATTGTAACAAGATCAATCCAGGGCTGTGTTTCCCAAAAGCATCGCAAGCTTAAATTGATCGTAGAGACAACTGGCACCAATGGTTTCTACAGTCTACTTAGGCTTACGATGCTTTTGGGAAACGCAGCCCAGGGTAGTTATTCTAATTTTAAGTTATGATAACTAAAAGGCAAAATCAGTTTGTACAGCTACAGTGACCAATGACTGTCAAGCTCCAAAAAGGCCAAAAAAGCACCATAAAAGTATTATAGCAGTAATTCATACAACTTGTGTGCTATATTCCAAGTCTTCTGAAGACATATGATAACTTTGTGCATGTGAGAAAACCCTGCCACCCCATTGGTTATTGCATTGCAAGTTTTATGGCTATAAAATATAACAAAAATTACTCAAGACTGATAGTTTAGCAACATACCTATTTATGGCAACAAACCTATTACTCCCTACAACAATCCACATGATTTGAGGTATTGTTCATGTCCATAGAACAGTACAGGATGAGTTACATGCCAAAGTTTAATACTTAGTGTTTCTAAAATTTCCCAACCCTAAGTATGATGAGTCATAATAATAGTGATGCTCGTCTTTGTACATGACACCATTTTTCTGAAAGTGTAAAACCACCAATGAATAAACTGATACGCCGTAAGTTTTCTCTCAGCCGTTTTGGGACTTCTGATGGATCATCTTTAAATGTTAACAGTCACTACTCTCAGCATGCAGCACATTTGTTCTTCTCAAACGCTGGGTATTTTTATGCAAGCCTCACACTTTTCACATAATTTAAATCCACATTCATATCACAGAATAAGCAAACGTCAGCTCTGCCACTCTCACACTGTTATCCACTCATACTGTGTCCGTAAATGCGCCGTGGCATACCTCTGTGCGAGTTTTCCGTTTGCAGTACAGTCTTTAGGAGCGGATAATTAACTCTAATTGCAGGGCTCAAATTGGCCTTCGGCTTATCCCTCTGCTGGATGGCTCGACGGGAATGCTTTCCCCCACTGTGGCTCAATTATAGACCTAAAGCTGTCTGCAGAACTTCAATGATCCATTTATAGCGCTAATGAATTAGCAGACAGGTAGTTAAATACATGGATTGAAGGTGATCTTCTAAAGATTAATGGGTAATGACCATAGACTGTCTATGGTAATGACTAAAGGGCTTCCTTATGTTGACCCGAGGTCCACACCACAGGCTATGTTTAATGGAATGGAATACTAACATACTGCTTACTGCATACTGCACAGAGTGTATTGTATATAACGTACAATTTAGTATGTGAAACACTGTGCAGTGATAAACGTTTCAAACAGTATATTCAAAACAGAATACTAGCATACTGCTAACCACATACTGCACCTGCAATCCATTGCAAAACAATTCTAAAAATAAAACATTGTGCTGTGTGCAACGATAAACATTATAAATATGGTTGGAATGGAATACTAGCATAGTGCTTTCTGCATACCACTTACTAAATATTATATTATATATTGCATACAAAACAAATATATCTGAAAAAAATGAAAAACAGTAAGTTACAAAGTGTGCTTACATGCACAGCAATATGCACTATCAAACTACCAAAAATCATTGTAAAAAAAAAACACAAAAAAAACAACAACAACAAAAAGCAACATAAGAAACGTGCTTAAAGGAGATTTGAAATGATCTGATTACACTATATAGCACAACTTTTGTTCCTGGGAAGTAAGTGTTATTTCCTAATTGCTTATGCCTCAAAAGTATAGAAAATGGCTATTGTTCCCCACAATCTTTGCTTTTGTGTCCAGGACAGTGATATTTTGAAATGTACCTATTTCCAATGAGAAAACTGACAAATGTGTGTCTTTCCGTTCACATAAAGTCAGAAAAAAACAACATATGAATCCAGAACCGTTCTTTATCTGTGGTCTGAAGAAGACACCGGCTTTGACCTTTGCCTCAGACAGCTTAGGGAAGAAGTCTTGAAGGTACTTGAAGGCTGCCGACTCCTTATCTAGAGCTTTGACAAATTGTTTTATAAGGCCCAATTTGATGTGCAGTGGTGGCATCAGTCCAACAGTGGCTCCCACTTGACGTTGTTCCTCCCCACAGTGAACTCGGTCCGCTGTGGCCAGTCCCGCCTGTGGTAGTGCGCCTTGGTGTCCCTGCTGTCCCAAAGGCAAAGATAGCAGGGAGACTTGGTAAAACCACCTTGGAGACCCATCAGGAATGCCACCATTTTGAAGTCTCCTATGACCTCCCAGCCGTACTCATCATACTTCAAGGTGTCCAGCAAGGTCTTGATGCTGTTGTAATCCTCTTTGAGGTGCACCGAGTGAGCCAGGGGAAGAGAAGGGTACTTGTTACCATTGTGGACCAGCACGGCTTTGAATATTACTTTAGTATAAATACATGTTAATTTGGATTCATATGTTGTTTTTTTCTGACTTTATGTGAACGAAAAGACACACATTCACCCGTTTTCTCATTGGAAATAGGTACATTTCCAAATATCACTGTCCTGGTCACAAAAGCAAAGTTTGTGGGGAATAATAGCCATTTTCTATACTTTTGAGGCATAGGCAATTAGGAAATAACACTTACTACCCAGGAACAAATTTGAAGAAAAGAAATTGCGTTGTTCACTGGTTTTGACATCAAACCGTGAAGAGGCATGCGCTCAACTTGTGCGTACATAGAATAAGCCGGTATGAACGCTGGTTAAGGCGTTTACATGTGACACGAAATCAGGGTAATGGGTAAAAATCTACCCGTGTTGATCGATTTATTTTCAAGCCGTTTATGACCTTAAGGCCTCGATATACTTCATACGAAATCGAAGAATGAACGGGTGTGACGTCATTAGAACAAAATCTAGCCAAAAAGAAGGTGTTTTTGCATTCATTTCGGTGATTCGTAACAGCATGCCTGGTAGAACCTTTAGGACAAATTCTTACCGGATGCTAAACACCTTCTTACTGCCATTGGTCCACATCATCGTTGTGACCTAGAGCTCCACCTATACTCTACTGCATATATATTATTTTAAATAATCTTAGAGTGGTTAAAACAACTTTTACTGACCTCATGTGATTTATACTCATAGAATGAGGCATAATGTCATTGATAACACATTTTTAAGATTTTACATGTAACGTCCTCATATTTAAATGCTCCTCTAAATGCCTCCCACAGCGGTGTGGCTGGTGTCTGAATGTTCGCAAACAGTATACCATTGCTCGCCTGTTTAGAACTTCTTTTTACCCATGAATGAAGAGGAACTTTTCCGGAAGTACAGTATATTGGGGCCGTTGCACCAATGAAAGCAGTTTAAATGACCACACACATTGTCGGCTTGTTAATCAGTGTAAGAACGTGCATGTAACATGCTTACTGTTGTCACATGACCTCCTTACGTTGCCTGTGTAATTCAGCAAGTGGCATCCAATTATCTTGAGAAATAAATGTGGATATTTTCCATATTTAATCTAATATATTTTGCATAAAAATGTCTTGGCAGGGATATTAAAATCACAGTTGATTTTCACACTTCCTCACACTGGGAATAGATGGTCAAGATGAGCACATTACACTGTGGGATACAGTTTTTCACACAGTGTGCTCTTGTTATTCTGTACATTTCGGCACTGACTGTGCACAGCATACTATATGCTGCAAAAATAGTATAAACAGTATGCCATTGTGTATTTTTCCTCTAAAATCTAATAGACAAACATTGAGCATACATTGCACACTTACATGAATCTTGTGAGATTGTTCTCAATAAACATCAAAACATATTTTATATTCTTTCCTTTCCAGACATTATTTTCCTTACACAAATTGCAATATTACATATGTAGGTGGAAGGATAAGAAAGAGAAATCAAAGAACCCCGAACCCAACTTCTCCCTCTTTAAACTCATAATCAGACTTTCCATATTCACACTCTCAATAAACACACTCATTCATCCAATGCAAGAAACAAAAAGTGTGTTTCATGCGCTGGCAATCCACAAACTGAGGATTTTTAAAGCTCCGCAGTACGAAACATCTGCTTCCACTAAGTCCAATCTATATTAGCTCATTAGTGAGTTGTACATTAAGGGGTCAGAGTGATTAGCATGACTGGTTAGCTTGAGCAATTAGCCACTGCTGGTAGATGCCTTAACTAAAACATTCTGTCATGAAAAACTGACTGAATTTCTTTTAAAAGTGGCCATGTGTTCTGACAAACATCATATAAATATAATTATTCTTTTTATATACGTATATTGCTATTGAAACAAAAAGGAATGCTTACTGATAGCTTTCTCCTGGTACATTACAACTCCTGTGTTGTACTTTAGCAAACAATAACAGAAGAGAGAGAAAGTGTTTTCCAAATAAATATTCAAATATTCACAGACCTGTTATGCAAATGCACATTGCAGTCATAAACTGTAGGCGCTGACACCAACATGTTGCAGACGAATAAATGCACAAATTATTGTACAATCGATATGTCTGCCACAACAAACTTTAAGTCACTTTCATTGCCTTCTCATCACTATTTGTTTATCAATAGCACATTAAACGCTATTATCTCACTTTTCATTTGTTTCTGCTTGCTAAGCATTGGAATGGAATTGCTTATGTTAGAAACCTCAATATACTGCTCTGACATTTTAATAATCTGTTCAATAAAATTGTCTAAAAGAAATAAAGCATCTGCAATTTTCCCATCTGGTATTGATTGTGAAAAGTGGCTGTTACACACCAGAATGGAGCCAGGCAATTGGAGAGAAGGGGTTGAAGAATATTTACACTTTTAAGAAGTGATTTATTTATTTATCTATTGCTCACAAAAAAATTATTTTATCGAAATACACACCTAATTTTGAATGGGCGTCAAAGGAGTAAGATTGCCCACATAATGGTGTTTGAAAACATTACATAAAAGCTGAATTTTGTGGCTTTATATCTCACAATTGTGACTTTATTTTTGATCTCTTTAGAGATGTAAAGTCATAATTGTGAGATGGAAAGTCACAATTGTGAGTTTATATCTTTTAATTATGAAAAAGTCACAATTCCATGACATAAAGTCTCAAATGTGAAGAATTATAGTCGCAATAGCCAGTCTAGATCTCATAAATACAAGAAAAAGTAACAATTCTGAGATATAAGTAGCAATTCCATGATATAAAATCATAATTATGAGATATAAAGTCGCAGTTACAGTAATAAAGTTGCAATTGCGAGTCTAGATCTTGTTATGAAGAGAAATAATCACAATTGTGAAATATAAAGTCGCAATAGTGAGTCTAGACCTCGTAAATACAAGAAATAATCAAAACAGCGAGATATATAAAGTTGCAATTCCATAATAATAATAGAAAGTCATAATTGTGAGTTATTAAGTCACAATTGCTAGAAATAGTTGCAATTGCGAGTCTAGATCTTGTAATTAAGAGAAATAGTCACAATTGTGAAAAATAAAGTCACAATTGCGAGAAATACATTTGCAATACCATGATATAATGTTGCAACTGTGAAGATATAAAGTCGCAATAGTGAGTCTACATTTCGTAAATACAAGAAATAGTCACAATTGTGAAATATATAGACACAATTGTGAGAAATGCAGTTGCAATACCATGATATTAAGTCCAATTGTGAAATATAAAGTCGCAATAGAGTCTAGTTCTCGTAAATACAAGAAATAATCAAAACAGCGAGATATATAAAGTTGCAATTCCATAATAATAATAGAAAGTCATAATTGTGAGTTATTAAGTCAAAATTGCAGGAAATAGTTGCAATTGCGAGTCTAGATCTTGTAATTAAGAGAAATTACTTGCAGTGAATCACTCACAGTAAAACAAGGCATGTGTGTTAAAGTAAACAGGCTCCTTTTTCATGTTAACTGGAAGTTGCACTCCTGTTCCTTAAGTTTAGAAGTCTAGACGGGAATGAGAATGTTTGGGTTAGCTATTTTGGATTGGTGTCTTGCTGTAGAACGGATTTGTTCTCTCCACCATAACGGATGCCAATTACTTTAGCCGTCAGAGAGTCAACAACCATTGCTGGACATTGGTAGGTTGTGTGTGTGTGTGTGTGGGCAGGTTTAAGTGGTTTACAAGGACTTTTTTTAGGTTATAAACTGGTAATTACAAGGGTATTATGTTATAAATGTGGTTTATGAGGACATTTCTAGTGTCCCCATAATTTAAATCGCTTAAAAAACATATTAAACAATGTTTTATTGAAAATGTAAAAATGCAGAAAGTTTTTTGTGAGGGTTAGGTTTAGGGGTAGGGTTAGGGTTAGGGGATAGAATCTATAGTTTGTACAGTATAAAAATCATCATGTCTATTGAGTCCTCATAATGATAGCTGCACCAACGTGTGTGTGTGTGTGTGTGTGTGGTGTGTGATTGTTTAAAGATTTCAGTAAGAGGTAGATGTTTAATGAATGAACTTGCCATTAATAATTGAGGGCTGGAATCTTTTGGCACAAAAACACCATCCAAAATCTACCAGAGGGATACAGGATGTGTTTCACTTTCAATGACTTCAGGAAAACATGTGTGTGTGTGTGTATACTATAGTTGTATTACTATTATAGTTGTGGACAAATTTGTACCCAGAAGTGAGCTTAATCAGACAAAACCTCCCTTTGGGGACATTTTGTGACTTACTTTTTTGGAAAGGCGATCAATACATTAATTAAATAATGATGATTTAATTTCTTATTATGCAAAAAAAAAATAAAAAAAAAAAATATTATGATAGGGTTATGGTGTGAATTAGGGTTAGTCTATAGTTGTTGTTATTATTAGTATTTGATATAAAAACAGTTAGTCTATGGTATGTCCCCATTTAGATAGCTAAACAAACATGTGTGTGCAAAATGTAAAACAATATCCACACCGATATTGTGAAATATGACAAAAATAAATAAAATAAATAAAAACAGTGATGACATTTGAGGTGACCCTTGCTAGTGAAAAAAGGCTAATAAATCGAGAAGGGTATAGCTGCAGGCAGAGGTCCAAAAAGGGGCGGGAGTCCTAACCCAACCCTTTCCCTAACCCTAACTGTGAGTGGAAGGGATGCCCCCTTTAGGAGTAAACCCCACCCTAATTTGGAGATTCCACCCCCATTTGGAGGTCTCCGGCTTGCAGCTATACTTACTTAAATAAATCCGCCAAATTGAAATGAACTCTAGAGGCATTACAACAACAATTAATTCTATTCACTTTCACAGAAATCACAAGCAAAATGGCAGATTATCAGTTTAAATTACTTAACTTTTCGTCCTGTTCCTCACACAATGCTATCTTATGACATCTAAACACTTTTACTATAGTGCATGACTAACTTTAACATTTGCATTAAAGTAACCAACTACATTTCCAAGCTTCTTCAAGAGCAAGTAAATTGAGCGATAGCTTAACTGATAAGGCATTGCACTGGTGATGTAAAGGAATTGGGGTATGAGTCCTGAAGAGCACACAAGTTGACATTTGAGCCAAAAGTGTCATAGAAGCACCACAAAATGACAAGGTTTGACACTATCGTTTAGGTTTAGGTTCAAGGTTTAGGGTAGGGAGGTAGTTTTGTTGATTTAATACTCGATAGCTCATTAACGTTAAAAACCTCATCTGTTTGGGAGAACATTTAACTTGCTTTTAGCACCACGCAGTGGACATTTCACCTCGGAAATGTGTACCTACTGTCACACGTGATGTCATTTTGCAAACATTTTGCTGCAGTCACTTAATTTTCATGATTTCAGGCTGGTTTATTGTAATGTATACTTTGTATATTGTGTACCTAGTTTATAGCTTCTAATATCCTGTATTTATTTTATTATATGTGGATCTGTCTGTCTGATTGTCTGCTTGTCTAATAATTTAATGATTAGATTTATGGCATACAAAACATGATTAGCTCAGTATAAAAACAATGGAAATCAATGGAAAGTCCTTACTATGATAGAAGAAAACAAACGTGTGTGTGTGTGTGTGTGTGTGTGTGTGTGTGTGAGTGTGTGACTGAAAGTATCAGTCCTGTTGATTTTCTCTTATCTCACAGTATCTCAGGTGACATCTGCTGTGTCAGTGTCATTTCTGTCCAAGTAAACAAGACCCTCATTAACTATGAAACGCCACACACAAGAAAAGTGTGAACCGCATGTCTCCTGAGGCTGCAGGAATTGTCCACTAAGGCCGTTTAGGTGAAACTCTGATGAACGGAACTGTGTAGCTTAACCGAGGATGTGTCTGAGATAGTGGTTTATATTTCAGTGAAATGTAAGTGAGAGGTTTGTGCCCTGTGATGACAGAAGTGGAACAACGGGAGGCCAGTTAAAAAGTGCCTCGGGGTCCCCAGACTTTTCAAAATGTTTCTATGCCACTATTTTGTAAAACATATATTATTTATACAGCAGTTCCAGTCATCTAATTTGATTTGTGCTTTCTAGTGCTTTTGTGTAACCGCATTGAAACATTTTAGTGTTTGTATCACTCCGATTAGGGTTGCCACTTTTGAAGTTATACAAAAATATGGGACGCTGTCTCTAGAGTTTAACACCTTTAAGCACAATGTGAGGACTTTTTAGACAGTCCCTTACCCTCCATAGGCACAATTTTGGGTAAGGGATGAACATCAAAGGTAAATTAATGATCTTGTACAATTTACGCGGTGACACCATTGGCCCAGATGCCATACGGGACGATCCACTATTTTACGGGACAGATGGCAACCCTTGCTACGATTGTCTGTCAATACACAGAATTCCAATGCTAATGCTAATCTTTCATTTTGAACTATTTTCATTGGCAAAGCAAAAATAACCAAAATAGCTGGTCAATTTTTGTCTGAAACACAAGTTACTTAATTTTATATAATTGTTGGAATGTTGAAGAAAACAATATCACACTCACGATCTGTTGAAATGAATATTAGCATAGCTGTGATTAGCAATGCTAATACAGTATCTAGTACAAGGCTCAACATAAAAAATTGGTCATTCACTTGTCCAAGTAATAAAGTTACTTGTCCGGAAAGAAAAAAGGACATTTAAGTTACATGCTCAAGTGACATGTCAAAGTTTATGTTGTATATGTTTCTAAAATTATGACTGATGGCCAACATCTTCACGTTTACTTTAGACATCGCTGTCTGTGTTTACATGAATACCTCACCAAGACGGGCATTTTGCATTAGCGCGAATATTTTCAGAACACGTGCGCATGTTCAGCACACACACATACGCCGCCTGTCAATCAAACTGGGCGCAGCTGTTACTAGATCACTAGCGAATTACAAAATTACGCACTCTTGATTATTTTCAACAGCAGAATAAAAATATGAACTTATAAGAGACACAGGCCTATGCTTTCACAAATATAGCCCGTTATTTTTTGTTTTTGACGTTTTAGTCTGCTTGTCCGGTCGGGCAAGTCAAATTGTCTTCCACTTGCCCCTTCAAAAATCTACTTGTCCCGGACAAGCGTTAATGTCGAGCCCTGTACAAAAACATTAAATACTTAAAATGACATTAAGTATGAATGTCACTGCATTAAATGTAATCTTTTGTACTGAATATTAGCATACCTGTGATTAGCCATGCTGGTATTTAGCACAAAAGCACATGTATTCAGGCCCCAAAAATGCATTTGAACATGGAAGTCACCTGAAATGTATGAATGACTTTGAGTTCAACATCAAGTGTATTTTGGGGCCTGTTTCTATTATTGCTTGTATAAAATATGTATAAAGCATTTTTCATTAATTACATCTCTTATGGTATTATCATCATCATCATCATCATCAAAGGCTTATACATTTTACATAGGCTGATTTTTATTAGCACAAATCTACATTTCCTTTTGTAACTTGATCTATGATGATTAATAGCACTTTGTGTAACCCATTTCCATTGATTCACACCCTCAGCCATTAGCCTTTTCAACAAGGTCAAGTCTATTACTGTAGTGAGGATGGATGTTTTGTGTTGTATATGTGCATTTTAACAATGATACTTTCCACTGAATTAAACAGAGATTATGAGTTCATTTGGGAAGAGTTATTAGTGGTGTTTGCTACTATTAATATTGCTACTGCTCATCCTGCACTGTTTTTGTTACATACATGAATGATGCCTCAAATCAAGCACTCAGAACATATTTGCAACCACATATCAAAACCAGCATTGCGGCAGCAATTTTTGCAAGGGCAAACAGCACTCGCATTTTCCTCAGTAAATGTACAAATCTCATTTATTTTTGAGTGATAGTGCTGATTAGAAATTTCTGCCTTCAGAGTTGGAGAAGTTCAGACAGGCTGGCAACATATAATAAAACGACCCTCGTCTCAGTGTAGACTTTTCTTTACGCTGCAATTTCCAAGCCTGCGTCAGTCTGTTTAGAGGACGTGTCATTAGAGTTGAGCTGGTGTCTGTTTCAACACACTAAATAAAGGTTATGCTGTCATTACACTGCAGTCTCTCTCTCTCTCTCTCTCTCTGCTGAATGAACGTTGAGTTATTGTGTACAGTTGCAGACAGACAGATTTGCAATCACAGCACTTTAAGCAGAGATCTGTCTGTCTGCACGAGAGTTTTAGTCTGTCCTTTGGTGTCATTTTCAACATCACATCATATGATTTTTTTTTTTTTTTTGAGCAGCAGGATTCATAACAGCATTGTAATTTTGATTTGTTATTATTCATTTTATATAGACATAGACATATCTGCCCCAATATTGAAATGAGTGATTGATCAGTATGGGGGTTTTCAATGATGTCTGCTACTTGAATAAATGTTAAACGTTCACCTTTGTTTCCCCCCTATTCATGAATATTTGTTTACATCTTTGTCAATAAGCAAATAACCAAATACACAAGGCAGTGCAGCAGGTTATAATAACTAGGGAAACTGGGGCAAGTTGTTACACGAGGAAGTTGTCACAAGGACTATATCTCAGTAAATATAAATATAAGGCTTTGAGTCAAGAGTCCAATGCACAAATACATGTTTTCTCTAGCAGAGGTTTTGTATGTTGGTTTCAAACAGCTAGTTCAAAACTTAAAATAGGTTAATTTTGTGAATTAAAAAATAGATACACATATAATGAATAAAGTATGTGAGTATGTATGTATATATATATATATATATATATATATGAAGTTAAATTTTATCCTAAAAAGTTGAAGTGTGTTTATGATTTTCATTTTTTTTAATAGCCTAAAATAAATTTTAAATACTGACATTTTGGGGAGTGTATTTTTTACTCAATATTTAATTATTTTCTCTCAAATCAGTGTCGATAAACAACAGGTTCCTATAGTGACAACATTCCTGTTATAGGGGTGTTAAAAGAACTGTACTTTTTTCCTTTTTCTTTTGGAGCCAATACTTTAAAGTAGGATCTTATGCAGAATTAGACTGTCAAAAAATAAACATTGAAGAGAAAAGAGTGGCAACTAGCCCCAGATTCCTGCATAAAGAAAATTAATGATTGAAACAAACTGCATAAACTTTTTTCGCCACACGATGGCGCTAATAGCACTCTTTATTTGGTGATACATATCTATCTATCTAACCATCTATCTATCCATCCATCCATATATATATATATATACATACACTGGCAGTCAAAAGTTTGGAATAATGTTCAGATTTTGCTCTTATGGAAAGAAATTGGTACTTTTATTCACCAAAGTGGCATTCAGCTGATCACAATGTATAGTCAGGACATTAATAATGTGAAAAATTACTATTACAATTTGAAATAAATGTTCAGAACTTCTTAAATTACTTCAAAGATTTCTCATCAAAAAATCCTCCATGTGCAGCAATGACAGCTTTGCAGATCCTTGGCATTCTAGCTGTCAGTTTGTCCAGATACTCAGGTGACATTTCACCCCACACTTCCTGTAGCACTTGCCATAGATGTAGCTGTCTTGTCGGGCACTTCTCACGCACCTTACAGTCTAGCTGATCCCACAAAAGATCAATGGGGTTAAGATCCAGAACACTCTTTTCCAATTATCTGTTGTCCAATGTCTGTGTTTCTTTGCCCACTCAAACCTTTTCTTTTTGTTTTTCTGTTTCAAAAGTGGCTTTTTCTTTGCAATTCTTCCCATAAGGCCTGCACCCCTGAGTCTTCTCTTACTGGTGTACAAAATCTTCAGTTTTTTGTCAATTTCAAACATTGTATAGCCTTCATTCCTCAAAACAATGATTGACTGACGAGTTTCTAGAGAAAGCTGTTTCTTTTTTTGCCATTTTTGATCTAATATTGACCTTAAGACATGCCAGTCTATTGCATACTGTGGCAACTCAAAAACAAACACAAAGACAATGTTAAGCTTCATTTAATGAACCAAATAGCTTTCAACTGTGTTTGATATAATGGCAAGTGATTTTCTAGTACCACATAATCAATTTAGCATGATTACTCAAGGATAAGGTGTTGGAGAGATGGCTGCTGTCTAGATTTGATCATAAATGACTTTTTTCAAATAGTGATGGTGCTGTTTTTTACATCAGTAATGTCCTGACTATACTTTGTGATCAGTTGAATGCCACTTCGGTGAATTAAAGTACGAATTTCCTTCCGAAACAGCAAAATCTGTACATTATTCCAAACTTTTGGCCACCATTATGTATATAAAATTGTTAATAATTCTATACTTAAGGGGGCCTGGGTAGCTCAGTGGTAAAAATACACTTGCTACCACCCCTGGAGTTCGCTAGTTCGAATCCCAGGGCGTGCTGAGTGACTCCAGCCAGGTCTCCTAAGCAACCAAATTGGCCTGGTTGCTAGGGAGGGTAGAGTCACATAGGGTAACCTCCTCATGGTCACCATAACGTGGTTCATTCTCGGTGGGGCACAGAGTTGAGCACGGATGCCGCGGTGGATGGCATGAAGCCTCCACACGCGCTATGTCTCCACGCGCTCAATAGCCACATGATAAGATGCGCGAGTTGATGGTCTCAGACACGGAGACAACTGGGATTCATCCTCCGCCACCCGGATTGAGGCAAATCACTACGCAACCACAAGAACTTAAAAGCGCACTGGGAATTGGCCATTCCAAATTGGTTGAATAAGGGGATAAAAAATCCCTCCCAACAAAACAAAAAAACAAAACATTGTATACTTAATTATCAAAACAGGTAAATATATATAAGTTATAATTAACTACTATTCATTGTTTCTTAAAAATAACAAATAATGTGTAGATTAGCTGTAGGGAGATAACATGGGGAAATATGCTGGCTTTTTAGAAAATATTTTACGCTCTGAGAACAACAGACCTACTATACAGAGGAAATGTCTGTGTTTAGAGTGTTAAAGTTCATTAAATGTCAGGTTTGTCATTTTCTGGGAGTAGTGCTTCCCCCTTTTCTCAACTGTTGTCATTCTGAGAATGCTCGAGCACGATATCTAGTGTTTGTAACACATGCTCCTCAAATATTCACAGGTGTCCAGGAAATCAGGAGAGATTAAAGGTGCTGAGGTCAGGAATACTCAGTCAGTTTCTTTTTCAAAAGGAAAGTCCCTCAAAGTCCTGTATGTGACCGGAAACTCCTCAATAAAATACATCAGACGAGAGGTGAGCTCTCTCTTTACACATCAACAATTCCAACCCATTTTTATTTCTTCCTCAGAACTTGGTTTGATCAAAGAGGCTGCGAAGGAAGACATTTTGTGAATCTTCCAAGACAAACATTGTGAAATGCAGTTCAAGGTAATGTAGCTGACACGAACTCAGTCATTAATAATGTAAACATTAACGATTTACCAGCACCTCAGGTGATTCACGGTCATCCCAGTTAAACACTCAAAAGTTGAATTAATTTTATGACAAAAGCACCTTAAATTTGTGTGAGATGGGTAGTTGTTCATGTGGTAGTACTATGGTACAATCACTGTAAACTATGGCATTCCCACACTGTGAACACTGTAAACTATGACATTCCCACACTGTAAACACTGTAAACTATGGCATTCCCACACTGTGAACACTGTAAACTATGACATTCCCACACTGTAAACACTGTAAACTATGGCATTCCCACACTGTGAACACTGTAAACTATGACATTCCCACACTGTAAACACTGTAAACTATGGCATTCCCACACTGTGAACACTGTAAACTATGACATTCCCACACTGTAAACACTGTAAACTATGACATTCCCACACTGTAAACACTGTAAACTATGGCATTCCCACACTGTGAATACTGTAAACTATGACATTCCCACACTGTAAACACTGTAAACTATGGCATTCCCACACTGTAAACACAGTAAACTATGGCATTCCCACACTGTAAACACTGTAAACTATGGCATTCCCACACTGTAAACACTGTATACTATGACATTCCCACACTGTAAACTATGGCATTCCCACACTGTAAACACTGTAAACTATGACATTCCCACACTGTAAATACTGTAAACTATGGCATTCCCACACTGTGAACACTGTAAACTATGACATTCCCACACTGTAAACACTGTAAACTATGGCATTCCCACACTGTAAACATTGTAAACTATGGCATTCCCACACTGTGAACACTGTAAACTATGACATTCCCACACTGTAAACACTGTAAACTATGGCATTCCCACACTGTGAATACTGTAAACTATGACATTCCCACACTGTAAACACTGTAAACTATGGCATTCCCACACTGTAAACACAGTAAACTATGGCATTCCCACACTGTAAACACTGTAAACTATGGCATTCCCACACTGTAAACACTGTATACTATGACATTCCCACACTGTAAACTATGGCATTCCCACACTGTAAACATGGTAAACTATGACATTCCCACACTGTAAACACTGTAAACTATGACATTCCCACACTGTAAACTATGGCATTCCCACACTGTAAACATGGTAAACTATGGCATTCCCACACTGTAAACACTAATGTTGTCTTTACTGGAAAAATCAAGTTGTTTTAATTACTTGAAATGTCAAGTTTGGGCTCATAACCCAAATATCTATTTTCCTTAAACTTATTTATCTCAATAATCCATAGATTTAAGATTTTAAGTGAGTACAAAATTGAGGCTATGGGGATTACCCATTATCCATCGCACTTGAATTATTTAATTATGGGAATTTATAGATGGATTTAAGTAGTTGTAGGGGTTTTAGCTCTATTGTATTATTATTATTATTATTTATTTTTATTTTTTGTGTGTGCGTGTTGCAAATAGTTGTTTCGTGTGATGTCACCATTCGATTGATCTGTATCCCCTTTGGTCAAGTTGGACGCTGTTAACACTATTTTAGTTTTACTTGTTTATGTGCAATTGCACAGGTGTCTATGCATTTCTGTGGAGAATTAAGTTTATTTTATGATTCACCTAAAATCAGTTACAATCTTTATTTAAGCTGTGATATTGTATCATATAAAATTGAGTTTAATTTAATTACAATTATTAAGTATAAACAACAATATTTAAATAGCAAATCTGAGTTTAGTCTACTTGCATCTAGTTACCTTAACCCTTGTGTTGTGTTTGTTTTGTGCTAACACATTTTGTGTTACCAGTCAAAAATGACCGGCCCACTGAGATTGTTTATACATTTTCCATATTTCATATATTATCACAATATATTGCATTAGATCTTTTTATCAACTTCTTTTTTAGTAATTATGACAGGTTTTGTACTCCTTTTTTTGAACATATTTTAAAAATCAATATATTTTTATTGACAGAAGGGTTAATTGAACTGAGCTCATTACGAGCAAGTGGGGGCACTCCCTGCGGAAACCAAAAAATATATAATAATTACATAATAAATGAATAACCACTTTCTTGATCTGAACAAATTAGGGCTGCATTTCCCAAAAGCATTGAAAGCCTAAGTAGATCGTTGAAACCATTGGTGCCAATGGTCTCTATGATCAACTTAAGCTTGTGATGCTTTTGGGAAACGCATCCTAGGTGTAATTTTAACACTTAGAATCTGGACTTTACTATGCATATAGCTGATCCTACCAATTCTTAAATAATGCATTTTTAATTAGCTGACAAATAAGAACTGTTTCGTTCTTATCATTTGCAAATGTCTTATCACAACAATTAAATTTAGAGTTGGTAAAACCATACAAAAAATGAGATAGCCATGTGTTAGGTATCATTGGAAAGGTCTCAATTTGTAGAATGCAATTTTCACTCAGAGGTCAAACTGCAGTGAGTTTTAATGGATGAAATTCCCATTGACACTGACAATATAATAAACAGGAGTGTCTTTTTGTCATGTTTTTCCTTATTACTTCCTGAACCATACAGTACAGTGCATCCAGAAAGTATTCAGATCCCTCCATTTTTTCATATTTGTTATGTTGCAGCCTTGTGCTAAAATACTTTAAATTATTTTTTCAACATCAGTCTACACTCCATACCCCATAATGACAAAGCAAAAAACTGATTTTTTTATATCTTTGCAAATGTATTAAAAAGAAAAGACCGAAATATCACATTGACAGACGTATTCAGACCCGTAACTCAGTACTTAGTTGAAGCACCTCTAGCAGCGATTACAGCCTCAAGTCTTTTTGAGTATGATGCGACAAGCTTTTCACACCTGGATTTGGGGATTTTATGCCATTCTTCTCTGCAGATCCTCTCAAGCTCTGTCAGGTTGTATGGGGACCGTCGGTACACAGCCATTTTCAGGTCTCTCCAGAGATGTTCAATTGGGTTCAAGTCTGGGCTCTGGCTGGGCCACTCAAGGACATTCACAGAGTTGTCCCTAAGCCACTCTTGCATTGTCTTGGCTGTGTGCTTAGGGTCATTGTTCTGTTGGAAGTTGAACCTTCGGCTCAGTCTGAGGTCCTGAGCGCTCTGGACCAGGTTTTCAATAAGGATATCTCTGTATTTTGCTGCGTTCAGATTTCCTTCAACCCTGACCAGTCCCCCAGTCCCTGCCTCTGAAAAACACCCCCACTGCATGATGCTACCAACACCATTCTTCACCATTGGGATGGTATTGTGCAGGTGATGAGTGGTGCCTGGTTTCCTCCAGACATGACACTTGGAATTGAGGCCAAACAGTTCAATCTTCATTTCATCAGACCAGAGAATCTTGTTTCTCACAGTCTGAGAGTCCTTTAGGTGCTTTTATCATGTGTCTTGCACTGAGCAGAGGCTTCTGTCTGGCAACTCTACCATAAAGCCCAGATCGGTGGAGTGTTGCAGTGATGGTTGTCCTTCTGCAAGTTTCTTCCATCTCCACACATGATCTCTGGAGCTCAACTAGAGTGACCATCGGGTTCTTGGTCACCTCTCTTACCAAGGCCCTTGTTCAATTTGGCCAGAGGAAGAGTCCTGGCTGTTCCAAACTTCTTCCATTAAAGAATTATAGAGGCCACTGTGCTCTTGGGAACCTTCAATACAGACAACATTTTTTTGTAGCCTTCCCCAGATCTGTGCCTCAACACAATCCTGTCTCTGAGCTCTGCAGGCAGTTCCTTTGACCTCATGGCTTGGTTTTTACTATAATATGAATTTTCAGTTGTGAAACTTTACATAGACAGGCCTTTCCAAATCATGTCCAATCAACTGAATTTGCCACAGGTGGACTCCAGTCAAAGTGTAGAAACATCTCAAAGATGATCCAGAGAAATGGGATGCACCTGAGCTAAATTTCAAGTGTCATAGCAAAGGGTTTGAATTCTTATGTCAATGTGATTTCAGTTTTTTCTTTTTAATACATTTGCAAAGTTATCAAAAATCTGGATTTTGCTTTGTCATTATGGGGTATGGAGTGTAAATTGATGTGGAAAAATAATAACAATTTAAAGCATTTTAGCATAAGGCTGCAATATAACAAAATGTGAAAAAAACTGTCTATTACATAGACAATAACATATGTAACTTACAGCAGACTATCCCGATTCAAACAAGCCCAAACACAACATAACATGGTAAGTAGATTTTGAAATATTCCTCAACATGGAAAGACGATGCACAAAAGGGCGCTCAACACACATTGTGTGTGTGTGTGTGTGTGTGTGTGTTGTGTGTGTGCACATGTCCAAGGACTTAGTGCAAACACATTCACATATGTGCTCATCTAAAGGATTGGAATGCTCCTGAACACTTAATATTTCTGTATTGTTTTGTGTAATCCATTCATTTCCAATGGCCGGTCATTTTTGACCGGGAACACAACAAGTGTAACAAAGTTAAATAAAACCAAAAAAAAATTTTAAGAAAAAGGTCCAAATTTTTTGTATGTTTTCAGAAACCATATGTGAACAAAGTCAATACATTTTATTCCAATTGGATTATGTGAAAAAAGAAAAAAAAATACGTACGAAAAAAGTCGTCCGGGTCAAAAAATGACCAGAAAACAACATAAGGGTTAAATAGTTAAGTTCATTTTATATGAACACCAAGTTAAGTTAACTTAATTCCACAAGTTTTGGAGACACCATTACTCAATTTAATTGAGGGAAGTAGATTACTCAATCAATAAAGTCAACTTATTAGGGTTTTCAGTGCATGGTACTTTTTAGTTCTTTTTGTTAGTGAAAGTGAAACAGACAGATAAAAAAGAGATTCAGTACCATAGTATATAAAAAGTGGTTCTGCAATGTAGCACTCAAAGTATTTGGGTAGATGTGCAAAAAAAAAAAAAAAAATTTAATTGTGACGTTCAGTTAACTAATTTTAGCCGTGACCCATGGCTTTTTATTCATATAAAGGAACAGATTACAGTATACTGTTCATTTAAATATTTTTTTGTACTTTTTGTCCTTGGGTGTGTTCCTCAAAGAAATCAATATTTATCTGTCTCTTGAAAACCACAGGCTGTAATACCACACAATCAGTATGTAGTCAGCTCTACTGTGGTGACTGTGAATTTCCAGTTTTGACTCAAAGCTGGTTTCCTCCTCCTAAAAAATGTATAGATTCCAGCAATTCTAGCTGAGCTCAACCCTCTAGTTTTCTATTTAGAGATCAGCAGGGGAGTCTTTACCCACGCTCCTTTTTTCAAAAGTCCACAATCCAAAGATACCAAATGAGCTTTATTAAAGGAATAGTTCACCCCAAAATTCAATTACCCTGATGATATCCCAGATGTGTATGACTGTCTTTCTTCAGCAGAACACAAATGAAGATTTTTAGAAGAAAGAGCTCTGTCAGGTCCTTATAATGCAAGTACACGGGTGTTAGCACTTTGACAGTCCAAAAGTCATATTTAGGCCGCATAAAAGTAATCCACATGACTCCAGTCGATTAATGAATGTCTTCTGAAGTGAATCGATAGGTTCATGTAAGAAACAAGTAAATAATTCATCCAGGGCTCTGATGCTGTTTGACATGCATAAGTCACGCGACAGCTACGTGATGTGTCAGCTGCTGGCAGGAAGCGCTTTTTAAAAGTGAATAATGTTTTAATTATCTATTTATTTTTTACACAAGCGTATCGATTTGATTTAGAAGACACTAATTGATTGACTGGAGTCGTGTGGATTACTTTTATGCTGCCTAAATGTGACTTTTGGACTTTCAAAGTGCTGGCACCTGTGTACTTCCATTATAAAGACCTGACAGAGCTCTATCTTCTTCTAAAAAGTTTTGTTACCACCCCTGGAGTCACGAGTTCAAATCCAGGGTGTTCTGAGTGACTACAGCCAGGTCTACTAAGCAACCAAATTGGCCCTGTTGCTAGGAAGGGTAGAGTCACATGGGGTAACCTCATCGTGGTCGCTATAATGTGGTTCTCGCTCTCAGTGGGGCGCGTGGTGAGTTGTGCGTGGATGCCGTGGAGAATAGCGTGAAGTCTCCACACGCGCTAGGTCTCCGCGGTAACACGCTCAACAAGCCACGTGATAAGATGCATGGATTGACGGTCTCAGACACAGAGGCAACTGAGATTCGTCCTCCGCCACCCGGATTGAGGCGAGTCACTACGCCATCACGAGGACTTAGAATGCATTGGGAATTGAGCATTCCAAATTAAAATAAAACTTTGACATTTCAAAACACTTTTGACATTTCTGACACTGCTCTGAAATACACTACCCATTATGGAACTAAAAATGGATTAACTTAGTTAGCAGTTGAATTTTATTTAAGGCTTTATTTTAATAGTTTCTTCCTGGTGATTAAAGGCCTTTATTAACAGCTGCCTGTCCTGATATTTTTTTCCAAAATGTGATTTGTGCACTGTGTTATAAGCAGTCTTGGGTAAGTTACTTAAAAAGTAATCCACAAAATTGTAATCAGATTACTTTACTAGGTATGTCATCGAAAAAGTAATCACACTGCTAGTTTGTTTTTCCACTCAGCAAATTCAAAATAACGTCTATTTCCTCCTTGTCATTGTCACATGCAAGTCATGCACTCAGAAACACACGTTTCTCGCTGAGTATGATTCATTAGTGACTCTTTAGCTGTCACAGAAACACAAACAGACGTACATAGGAACGTAAATCATGTGTTCAATGCATTATACATAAATAATATTATTTTAGAAATATGTGTGACCCAAGTGATGCACTTTTCAATAACTGCAATCTGAATACAGGAATTGTAAATATAATGTGTTACACTAATTTTACTTCCTGCTTCGCTACTGTTCAGACACTTCTGCTTACTGTTCCGTGCGTCGCTCCCTTGCTTTTGCATTCTAATCTCTAATTTTCATATCAGAAGTTCAGCACAGTCCTCAAAACTACCTAATTTGGCACCAACACTACAACCAGAGACTTTTGGGACTGAAATATTACTACAAAAAGAGGATTTTCTGTGAAAGCGGCCTACCAGCCTCTTACTACCTGCAGTTTACATTCCTGAAAAGGGATAACACAGCTGCCTTCACACAGACAGACGAGAAAGAAAATGCCCCCTTTCAGATCAAACACTACTTGCTGCACAAACTGCCATAGACTTCTACAAAAGATTGCAGTTCTTGAAACAAAACTACTTGCAGTACTGCCACCCTTGACAGAACACACGGGAGAGCGTCACCGTGGACCCCCTCAGCCTGTGGCTGAGCTTAGAAAAACCATCAGAACAGGTGGCAAAAGTGACTGATGAAAGTGAGAGCAAAAACCAATGGCATAAACAGGGAGCTAGACCCAAAAGGTGCTCGACATATCAGACAGGCACAAGCATTGCATATTGCAGCATTGGCATCTTCCACTCCAGATATGACTCAACTAACAAATACTGATATTCTTCCACCCCGATATGTCTTGAAAATAGATTTGAACCATTAATGAATGTGGAGGAAGAAACCCCAAACGTGATCAGGCATAGACATTGCAGCTGGCAGGTGCTCAAGGTAGAGCAGGCAGCTGCGTTCAGCTGAGACCACAGCCGAGCCCAGCACTCTGGTAGTGGGGAACTCCGTTACCAGAAACATTGGTAGCAAGGCTACTTCCACTTGCTGCCTTCCTCGAGCTACGGTTTCTGAGGTAAATAAGGGACTTCTGAACATTCTGATGAACCATAAGACTGTGAATCGGGTTGTTATACATTTGTGGAAAAATTATATTCGGAAAGAGCAGTCAGAACTCCTTAAGAGGGATTTCAATGAACTTTCTGAAACTCTTCAGACATTGAAAGTTCAGTCGTTCATTAGTGGACCGCTCCCAGCCCGAGGAACAAATATGTTTTCTTGGTTGCTAAGTCTAAACACTTGGCTGGACAAAACCTGCAACATGAGAGGACTGAACTACATTGACAACTTCAATCTTTTCTGGAGTAAAAGAGAACTATTTAAATCAGATAGCCTCCACCCAAACAAACTTGGTGCAAAAGTGCTAAAATACAATATCGACTTCTCTCTCCTTCCACATCCATCTGCAACGTGCACAAATCCATTCAACCTGGATGGCACACAAACACCACCACAGTGTCAGGGTGACCACAGGATCACACTTCAGCACCTGGATGGACATTTGATCGATAAATCCCACAATAACATAGCAAAGACACAACATCCACTGCTCAGGGACACAATCCAGGCTGAGCCTCACACACTGAGCATACTACAGTCAGACTGTGACAACTCAGAACTACTCCAAGATACAGGACCCAAGGACGATTTCCTGGAAAATATCTTGGGAGCCAAGATAACGTACTTAAGCCTCCGGAAACATCAGAGCCACTGCCTCTCTCACAGCCTTCCTTTCATAGGCAAAATCATTGAAAAGTTTGTTTTCAATCAGCTGAACAAATTCGTAATCTCGAATGGCTATTTGGACAATTTCCAGTCTGGTTTCCGACCACATCATAGCACAGAGATGGCACTCATAAAGAGCCTTAATGATATTCGGCTAAATAATGATTCAGGCAAAATATCATTGCTGGTATATTAGATCTCAGTGCTGCTTTCGACACTTCACCACAACATTATCCTAGACAGATTGGAAAACTGAGTAGGGCTCTCTGGGACAGTCCTCAGCTGGTTCAGGTCATATCTAGAAGGGAGGGGTTATTATGTGAACATAGGCAACTATGAATCTGAGTGGACATCCATGACATGTGGAGTCCCACAAGGCTCAATTCTTGCACCACTCCTGTTCAACATGTATATGCTCCCACTATGCCAAATTATGAAAAAGAACCAATTTGCGTACCATAGCTATGCAGACAACACCCAGATCTATCTAGTCCTATCGCCAAATGACTATAGCCCCATAGACTCTCTGTGCCAGTGCATTGATGAAATTAACAATTGGATGTGCCAAAACTTCCTTCAGTTAAACAACGACAAGACAGAGGTCAATGTATTTGGCAACAAAGGCGAAATTCCCAAGGTGAACACACATACCTTGACTCCAAGTGTCTAAAGACAAAAAATCAAGTAAGGAATCTTGGTGTCATTTTGGAGTCAGACCTCAGTTTCAGTAGTCACATCAAAGCAATAACTAAATCAGCCTACTATCATCTCAAACATATAGCCAGAATTAGATGTTTTGTGTCCAGTAAAGACACTTGTTCATGCATTCATCACCAGTAGGGTGGACTACTGCAATGGACTCCTCACCGGCCTTCCCAAAAAGCCCATAAGACACCTGCAGCTCATACAGAATGCCGCTGCCAGGATTCTCACCCGAACAAAATAATCAGAGCATATTTCTCCAGTCCTCAGGTCTTTACGCTGGCTTCCAGTTACATTTAGAATTGATTTTAAAGTACTATTACTCGTTTATAAATCGCTCAATAGACTAGGACCTAAATACATTTCAGATATGCTTGTTGAATATAAACCTAACAGACCTCTCAGATCATTAGGATCATGTCAGTTAGACATACAGAGGGTTCACTCAAAACAAGGTGAGACAGCGTTTAGCTATTATGCCGCCCGCAGCTGGAACCAGCTTCCAGAAGAGGTTAGATGTGCCCCAACAGTAGCCACATTCAAATCCAGTCTGAAAACACATCTGTTTAACTGTGCATTTACTGATTGAGCACTGTGCTGCACTTACTGATTGCACTGCATCATTTTATTTCTGTATACTTTTTTCTTTTTTATTCACTTTAATTTTTACTTATTTTTTCAATTCATCTGATTACTTTTCTCATTTCTTGTTCTTAATTAGTTTTAAAATTAATTTTATCTTGTATTTTCTTTATCATTTAGCTTTATCACACAGACATTTGTTTCATTAGTTCAGGGGATTTTATTTTTTTATTTTTTTTTTTTTTTATGAAAGCCCACTTGCGTCAGTATTTTTCTCATTCACTTGTTGTTTTTGTGTCCTGTGGTCAGACCGATGCCCTGAGGACTCAGAACCTGTTCAGTAACATCGCACCACTCTGCGGTCTTCAAGATTATACACCATACATGGTCACATCAGCACAAAACCTCAGTTTAGAACTTAACTTAAAACTGAACTCAGTTTAAACATAATTTTACGTCAGATTGTGGCAATTGTGTTCCTCAATTATAGACATACGGTGAAGAAATTGCAGTGACTCCACAAAGCACAGAGTGGTTGACTGCTCACAACCCACGCTATTGATGTAATAGTATGACTCTGAACTTGAAACCGAGTGGGAACTGAGGAAGGTGGTTGCTGTGTCATTCTCACAGACTTTTGGCTTGTTGGTGAAGTCCAGAATCTATAAAAGCATTAATGGGGACGTTTGTGTTGAGCTCTGACTTTGTAAACTGGGCTAGTAAATCATGCTAACTCTCACCACAAAGCACTTTTATGATGGATTGAGTGGGGGGTTTTCTGTGACATTAGATTTTAGATGTTAAGACATAGAAAATGTGAAAAACAGGCTACTACAGATTTGTTTTTCTGTGTAGTGAATTTGTTTGCCAAGAGCAGAAATACTGCTTTAATAAAGTTTACATCAAGAGAAAAAAAAAATATTTTTAAATGATATTAGAAAACATTTGGTATACAAACTAAATAAAGTATATGTTGAAGTCCATAATAATAATTAAAAAAAAAAAAAAAAAAAATATATATATATATATATATATATATATATATATATATATATATATATATATATATATATATATATATATATATATATATTAAATTATTTATACATCATAGTAGTATATAATATAATATATATAATAATTATTTAAATTATTCTTTAAAAGATGTCTTTAGGTCGAACAGTATTTCAGTCTGAAATCAAGAGAAAGAACATTTTGGTTAAGAAAAAATAAGTGTATTTTTAGGACCATAAAGATTTTATGACGTTATTTCCCCCCAAATTTCTAATTACTGTAATGTAAAGAAAATAGTAACATATTATTTCAATGAGATTAAATTATTTGAATTTATTTTATTTGTTTTATTATTTAATTAAACTATTTAAATGATTCTTTAAACATTATTTATACATCATAGTAATAATGCTTTTAATTTTTTTTATTCATTTTTTTATTTAATTACTGTAATGTGAAGAAAACATTGACATGTTATTTAAATAAAATAAAATTATTTACATTTATTTCTTTATTATATTTATTTATTTATATACATTTCTTTATTCATTTATTTTTATTTTATTAAAATGTAAAACAAATAAAACATTATATATATATATATATATATATATATATATATATATATATATATATATATATATAACATTATTATATGCTATTTATTTGAATCTCATGAAACTGTATATTTGATTTTGGTTAAGAAAAAAATAAGCGTATTTTTAGGACAATAAATATTTTATAATATTTTTTATTATTTGTTTTATTACTTAAATTATTTAAATGATTCTTTAAAAATTATTTTTAAATTATTTATACATCATAGTAGTACTTGTATTGCCTTTAATTTTTTTTATTAAATTGTTTTTATTTTTTATTTAATTAAATTATTTAAATGATTTATGTCTATTTAAATCAATAAGAAATAATTGTATTACAGTACTTTTGTTTTTACTGCAATGCAGTTCAAAATTGACTGTTTTACAGTAATTAGAATGTAATGTGTGGATGTGCTTAAGTGTCATGAATATAATGTTAACAATGCAAATAAACTTAATTGTCTTAAAATATTCTTAATTTTCTTTGATTTTATTCCAAAAAAAAAAAAAAGAGTTTTTTGTTTTTTTTTGGAACTGAAATGTGACCTGGTTGTTAAGACCATGTGATTCATTAATCGATCTGTAAACATGAATCAGTATGTGGGCGTTTTTCTATTTTCACATCTGTAAAAATATTTGGGGTTAGTTAGTTTCATAGTGTGATAAACAGAACATCGATGGGGAATTTAGTATGTGTTCCCCTCATTAAATGTACAAATGGAAAGGTCTGTGAATAACATTTAAACTGCTGATCTTAAAATGACCTTAAGGTCACAAAACACGCAAAGTGTCACACAAAAATTCCTCGAATTTGCGTTTAACATTTTGGATGTACAGGATGTCTTTGTTAAATGTTCTATGTTCGTTTTACATATTAGTTGGGTTTAATAGATGAATATAAGTACTATGAGTGCTTTCATTGACTTTGACTTTCATTCTCCCTTTGCTTAACTTTAGACTTGAAGTACTCTATTTGTGGTGTGACAATACTGTATATGTGGGAGACTATGTGAGTTTTGCTGATGCTTTTTAAAGTGTTTATTCTGTTAACCTGTAGCAGTTTTAGGGCCTGTGTCTTTGACCTGTTTTGTGTGGAACAAACCCTGATTGATGACTCCAGAAGCCTGTTAGTGGATTAGAGCCGACACTGTGAAGTCATCATAACCGTGACCTTGTGATTCATGTGATTGTTCTGCCATGTGAGGTATGGCAGTCAAAGTTAGGGTGTCCTTTGACCTGTATGACAAGAACATTCTTTACTTTTTTCAACCACCCATGAAAATAAAGCTGTGTTCCAAAACCGAGCTGCCTTTTTGTCCAAATAGGCAGCTGCCTTCTAACCGAAATGGAACCTTATAAGTAACTGATCAGTAAAAACACTTGGACCCGATGCAAAACAGTAAGTTCCATTCATGAATATTTCAAATGTCATGACTGTTTGATGGTGCTGACACCCTGTTTTCACCGGGCACGTCGACATGAACTTTCTAAACCATTTATTTGTGCTGTTGGCAGTAGTAGCGGAACCGTGTGCAGCGCAAAATGGAACGGGACATCTGTTTACTGTCGGCACAACGCAACGGACGGACGCTTCCATTGTAGACACCATCACTTATTATAATGGATTCTATTGCTTTTGACACGACACGACGCGACTCTCGTGTCCAGTGTAGACAGTGTAGACATGGTGTGAGTGTTAACAGCTGTGCTTGAGATGAACAGTTTCATATATTCAGATGCAATGTGTTGGATGTGTGTTATGTGTAACCCCTGAAATTTAGTTTTATAATGTTGTGGAGCTTGTTCATTCTCTTCAGATTGAGTTTCAAATATTTTGAAACTCTGAATTTGAGGGATGCACGCTGTTAGCCAATCATAACAGTAGGTGTTTACGTTGAAGTTTTAAGGAGGCGCTTATGCCAAAACTGAGCGTTTCAGACAGAGGGCCAGAGACGAGGTGGAAAATGATCATATATTACTAAATTATGACTGTTTTAATGCAAAGAAATAAATAAAAAATGTTACTAACATTATCAGTGGACATAAGAGAAGATAACAAAACTATATATATATATAAAAAAAGAGTATTTCATGACCCCTTTAAAGGAATAGTTCACCCCAAGACGAAAAGGTCACTTACTCACTCTCATGTCTTTCCAAACCTGTATGATTCTTCTGAGATGTTTTGCCATACAATGAAAGTAAATGGCGGATGGGGCTATATATATATATATATATATATATATATATATATATATATATATATACACAGTATAAAACACATCATTTTTTTGCATACATTCCAACATGGCACTTCTAGATGCATCATGTCAGGTCAACCTATACATGTTTTGTTTTTTCATTTTTCATTTTTGGAGATTTTCAGCTCAGTTCACTTTTATTAAAAGAGCTGTGGGAGCATTCTTCAGAATATTTTCTTTTGTGTTCCTCAGAAAGACAGTCATTCAGGTTAGAATAACATTAGGTGGTGAGAAAATGGTCACTCTTTATTTTTGGGTGAAATACTATATCCCTTTTAAATATCTCTCTTTTTGTTCCTCTTACATTACTTGGCATTGTTTAAATTCCCCACTGACCAAAATACATTAAATACCAAAGCGCCTCGGATTTATATATATATATATATATATATACTTTAAGTCTCATACAGAAGAGAGAGAGAGAGAGAGAGAGAGAGAGAGAGAGAGAGAGAGAGAGAGAGAGAGAGAGAGAGCGCAAATTAAACAAAGGTCCAAGGTGGAGTGGAGGGCACATTCAAATTCCTGCCCCTCCTCCGGTAGAGTAGGCTTTGGGTTACTCCCATTGTACCGAGTCTGACTCAATTCGTCCCTACTTTCGAAATAAAGGTAATGAACAACAATTAACTCTTTTCTTACGTCGCAAGCGATGACGCGCAGAGTATGAACTTTGTGCGACGGTACAAGAAGAAATCAGATGCCGGAGCGTCACCTGCGCGTCTGAATAAAACGCGAACAGCGATGCGTAAAAGCGCGCAGTGCCAACAAAATGCGCGGACTGCGGTTTCGCCGCGAGTAACGTGATTTCGGTAATGTGGACGGCGCTGGATTTAGAGGATATTGGGTGATGAAAATCGCCCTCCTTTGTTCGAGCAGATGCAGGTCTGACGTGTTCCCGTGGGATTTTCAGTCGCTGTTCAAACCCCGTGGCGTGTCGGTCTGAATCTCTCTTTCTCTCTCTCTCTCTCTTTCAATGCTGCTATGGCCTCCTGCATGCGTCAACACTGTGATCTGATTCCTCTTCACATGCTGCTGCTCCTCTCAGCGCTGCTCCTGTTCGTGAGGTCTGATTCGGGTGAGTTGTTGTGGAGGTGACTCTCTGTTTTACTCTTGTGACTTATTTATAATTTATGCTTGATGCATCATCGGGGGATCACTGATTCTTTAAATGGCAATGTATGAAAAGTAGGCTACTTTGTGTACATATACAGGAGACCGGGGCAAGTTGTCACACGTTGATTGTCACTAGAGGACTGTTTAATCTCGGTAACTATCAGGTTTTGAGTCATGTTGATTTTAAACATCTTGTTCAAAACAGCTTTAAATTAGGATGAAAGTTTGTGAATTCTATCCTCCAAATAAAATGCAAAAATCATATTTTGATGGGCTAATAGCTGTTAACAAGTGATAATACATTAACTAGCCTATTGAAAATATATTAATGTAGGGGAAACTAAAGTAGGTCGTTTTTAATGTAAAATTTTGAACTATGTTCTCAGGACAAGGCTATTTGACATTAATGTCAGGTTGGGGAAAGTTGTCACATGTTTTAAATGTTGTAATTTTATAAGAGTCATTCATTTCTGTCGGTCAACAGAATGTTTAGATTTTTTTGTATTTGACTTTTCAATTTTTGCTGTCTTATGAATATTGGTCATTATTGTTCTACTGTTGCTGAAAAGCCTCTAAATAGCTATATATATATATATATATATATATATATATATATATATATATATATATATAATATTAATATGTTATATATTATTTTATATAACATATTAATATTATATATATATATATATATATATATATATATATATAATATTAATATGTTATATAAAATAATATAGCTCTAATATTATATAATATAAAATATTCTATAATTATATATATATATAAGTATATCATGTAGCTCCAGTATAATATTTTATAAAATAATATTAAGCACATATTTTTATAATATCAATAGCTATACATAATAATATTAATATGTTATATAAAATAATATATAACTAATTTATATATATATATATATATATATATATATATATATATATATATATATATATATATATATATATCATGTAGCTATTGTATAATATTTTATAAAAAAAATTGTAAAATATTTTTTATAATATAATATCAATAGCTATACATAATAATAAATAGCTATATATAATAATATTAATATGTTTATATATATATATATATATATATATATATATATATATATATATATATATATATATATACAGCATATATCATGTTTCTCCAATATAATAATTTATAAAAATATTTAAAAAAATTATTTTTATAATATAATATCAATATAATGTATATTATATAACATATAGCTCTAATATAATGTTTTGTAAAAACAATAATACATTCATCAAAAATAATTGTATTTAAGCAAATACAGATATGTTTTGGATATGTTGTGTTTTTTCTATTCATATACAATTTTATATTTCCAACAAGTTACTCTTTAGTAGTGGTCGACTAATATGTATTTTTCTTTAATGACCAATATCTAGAGAGCAGGTTAGGCTGATATAATGCTGAATAAATACAGCCAAAAACATATCTCTAATAAAATATTTTAACTTTTTGTTATGTACTGTACAGAATATTAGCTTTCACTATAATGGATTATTTTCATCCCTTCTTTAACATAGTGCTATAAAATCAAAGTTGGCTTTCTGAGATACTACCCATCCCAACACAATCTGTTATTCTGTTCTGACAGTGGCTACGTTAGACACAAAGCCCCGCTGAATCTGAACACTTGTTCATTCATGTGTAAATGTGTCTCTCTGTGTTGTGTTCAGCGGATAACTGTTGCTCATCCACTCTCATCTCCACATGTGATGACTGTCTGAAATGCGGCCCTGAATGCGCCTGGTGCTCTCAAGAGGTGCGTGTGTGTGTGTGAGCAGTGCTATTGCTTTTTTGTTGTTGGATTTTTTTTTCCCCAATTTTGGAATGTCCAATTCCCACTACTTAGTAGGTCCTCGTGGTGGCGCGGTTACTCACCTCAATCCAGGTGGCGGAGGACATGTCTCAGTTGCCTCCGCTTCTGAGATCATCAATCCGCGCATCTTATCACGTGGCTCGTTGTGCATGACACCGCGGAGACTCACAGCATGTGGAGGCTCATGCTACTCTCCTCGATCCACGCACAACTTAACCACATGCCCCATTGAGAGCGAGAACCACTAATCACAACCACGAGGAGGTTACCCCATGTGACTCTACCCTCCCTAGCAACCAGGCCAATTTGGTTGCTTAGGAGACCTGGCTGGAGTCACTCAGCACACCCTGGATTCGAACTCCAGGGGTGGTAGCCAGCATCAATACTCGCTGAGCTACCCAGGCCCCGAGGAGTGCTATTGTTGCGTTGTGTTTAGATTGTTGGCGATAAACCTATGGTTCCCTCCCCCTATATCAAGACCCCTACTTTCTGCTCTTAGGGGGTTTTGTAGTAAACAGACCCCTAATCCACAGAACTCTCTAAGAGCTGAGGTGATCATGGGAACTCGTTAAAATATACGGTTCTTTGAAAGAATCAATTCAAATGAATCAACAACTGGCAAGTTAATAGTTTTAATGAACTCACTGAATCAGTTAGACAATGACTCATTTACCAAACCGCAAGTCATGAATCAAAAACAAGTCAATCAAATAATGAAAGTAATACTTGTCATTGTGGTTTGGCATGGCCTTGTTCAGCCAGATATGTAGGAGAATTTCAACTGAGAATTTTAAGTTTGTTTAATTGGGAACAGACCTTTGATTCAAAACCTTTCTTTGTGAATAAAGTCATGCATATTCCTGGGATTGTGGTCAAGAAAATGTGGTCAAGCCTGCACAGCAGGCAGACTAATCCCTGAGACTGCAACAACGGTCTTTAAGCTAATGAGATTTTACATGCTCTATGTAGTTTAAATAATGCCACCCTTCACAACAGTTGCCCTGTTTCTTGAGGCAGCAGACATCTGCAATGACCCTTAACCTTTTGATGGTTTGTTTACCCTGACAGAGGTTTCTGGATGGGGCACATGTAAGCCAGAGGTGTGGATCTGTTTCCGACCTGCGAGACAGGGGTTGTGAGTTGGACTTTATTGAGATCCCAAATGTGAAAGTGGAGGTAAACGCCACCATCAGCAGCTCACAGGTGGCACCCAGAGAGATTACCATCCACCTACATTCAGGTAATCTTAGAGAGAGCTAAACAATACAGAGCCGTGATTTTTTTGTGTAACCTTAATAGAAATGTTCAAAAACCAACTGTGCCATATTAATGGTTTCAGTACAGTGTATGCTCATACTTAGGGGGTTTTTAACATCTGTAACTCTTAAGTATTAGGCAAGAAACATATTTTATGCAAGTACGCATACGCAGATGTGAGCGGTTGGCCAACGCATTGCCAACATGCAGTCTGGTTGAACGTGCATAATTTTCGTTCTTGTATTACTGTGGTGGTAAAAACATCTGTACTCCAGGAAGTGATAGCTACATTCAAAAGTCATTCAACTGGATTTGTGATTGGGTGATTTTCACAAAACCTGTCAAGAAAATGTCCATAGGAATGCTCATAGACACTGACAGACATAATAATGATAAAAAAACAAAAAACACATTAAAGCCATATTGGTCACATATAATTATGATGCATGCAACTTTTTTAATCTCATAGTAATTGAGATAGATACATGCATTTAAAAATTCACTTGTTACACTGGACTATTTAAAATGAACTATTGAATTTAAAAATGTGATTTAAAATTCTTAAAAGTATCTTAAAGGAAATGGTGACCATTTACAAGACCTGTACATGCTGATTATAGCCTACTGATTAAATTCTTGATGAAGCCTATCATTTACTTAATTGCATGTCCGCAAATATTAAAACAGCAAATTATGATTTATACTGTATGTGTGCAGGGGACATTTTAGGTATAATACAGCTGCCCCCCATACAAGCACACCCGGCCCCACCCTGGCCCCCCCAGTCAAAATGGTCTAGAACCACCCCTGTATTTAACCCAAAATCTACGAGAAAAAAAAAAAAAAGGTAATTATATTTTGCATCAAGTAAATAAGGTCTACATTTAGGACCAGGATCAAATTTGTTTGCATTGTGACATTATTTTCAGGACACTTAAGCATATTTTACCCCACAATTCTCATTATCATAAAGCATATGGATGTTTTACTTTCACTATTCCTTTTGTTTTCAATGATGATTCTCTTTTTTGCATAACAGTCATTTTCTTATGGTATTACAGAATAAAAAGGTGTTGTTGTACATAGATTTTAATTGAAATCAGCAAAAAAAAAAAAAAAAAAAATGGCTGTACCAAGATACTACAATGATGTATAAATACTTTTCAATTTAACCTCCTGAGACCCGAGCATGACTGCTGTTTGCATTTAATATTCCCCTTTTTGATTAGTAACTAGTAGCACCTCATAAAAAAGCAATATATATATAGGGAGAGAGAGAGAGAGAGAGAGAGAGAGAGAGAGAGAGTGAGAGTGAGAGAGAGAGAGAGCAAATATTTTTTCTAAAAGTTGTGGACAGCAGGACTAAGTTGTGAAATTTTAAATAATACCAAGCTATAGAAAGTCCGATTTAAAAAAAAAATAAAAAAAAATCCATTAAACTGTTTATTATGTTTCCAGGAGTGTTGGTTATTCATGTTTTTGAGACATTACAGACATTACATCAGAAATTAGCATAATTAATTCAGATTTAAAGTAAAGTCCAGCATCATCCAATCACTGTCAACCATGTTAAAATAAAATGATACATTATAAATTCTGAATCTATGTACTGATTATCATTGTCTCATGTCTGTCAAACATGTTGAGTGATCCAAACATCATCTGCAGCCTGAAACTGAACTTTTGGTCGGATTTTAGGAGTGAACACACCTAGCTGCATAGAGAGCTATAGGATGCACCCTTGCTCCCTATTTAGTGAATGACTTAACCTCCAGTGTGCTGTCTGTCTGCACTGGTCTCAGAACAGTTTGAAATGCACCTTATTTTCATCCTAACTCCATATAAAGCCTCTGAAAGCAACATTTTCCAGCTTTTGGATGAACCCATTTATTCTCAATGTGATAATGTACAGTGAATATATATTAATGCATTTACTAATTTTAATGAATAGCACCGTATTGTACAGTAATAAAAAATAAAATATAACAACATTTATATTAAAATGATGTGAAATGACCCACAGATGTGTTAATGTTTATGTGTTAACATGCTTTTTCAACTTTTGAGGGAATAATGTCTCAATTTCCACATATGTGGACATCATGTTTATCAGTGTACCAATGTGCGAAATATGAACAGATTTTTTAAAGCGGCATATCAAATGAAACTAGAGACTCTACTCTTTACAACCAAATATGTTTCAGTGGGAAAAACTTAAAAAGGTTTCTTACCAGAGGCACTTTTGTTGGCTCTGCACCCGTAGAAGCGCTTCATGGAAATCAACACCATGCTGTTGTGTCATGTGACTCGATGCACCAGACGTTTAACACTTAAATGACAATCTATGGTCTTGTGAACAGTATTCAGTCGGTTTAAATGAATTTAAATTATGCATTGCGTCTAGAGAAGCCAAAATACAATATCCACGCATGTGGACATGGGGTCACACAAAGTTAAATAATGTCACAATTTAAAACATTTTAATGGCCCCAAAAATAAGCCTCATCTATATGCAAAATGTAACTTCTTATTTGTTTCTTTTGATTTTGGAGTAAAATTGGACCAGGGACCGGATTCACGGAATATTCTTAAGATGAAAATTCTTCTTAAGTACCATTTTTTTCTTAATTTCTAACTCAAGAAAAATTCAAGAGTATTTTGTATTCCCGAAATAAAATTCTTAAGAAAGTTCTTATTTTTTTCTTAAGATAAATAATATTGTGACAGGGAAGAGGGCGGGGCCGGGTCGTGATGCTGCACACCCAGCCCCTAATCAGGCTAATCAAGCCCTGGAGAGGGATAAAGGCGACCGGAGGTGGCAGTTCCAGAGAGAGAGAGAGTTACGGGCAGCTACCCGACACCTGTGTGTGTTTGTCTTTTTTGAATACGTTTATTATTAAAATATTATTTATATTGTTAAGCCGGTTCTCGCCTCCCCTTAAAGTTCGGATGACCTCACAGTGGTCTTAAATCCTAAGAGGTCAAATGTTTAATGAATTTACTGGGTTATTTCAAATGTGACGCATTCTGTCATGTTGATTCGGAAGTCACAATTCGTCTCTTCGTGACGTTTTATCACAATCAACGTTTCAACGTTTTTGACTGTTTTGTTATTTTTATTTTCAGCATCCAAACCATGTAAATGTTATCACCAAATTCAAACAATAAATGTTGTTTTGAAGCTCTAATGTGGTGACCAATCATGCTTGTTAATTCAATTGGATGCACTGCATAGTGCTCTCTCTCTCCACTATTTTTAAAGTACATAGAAGCATAATATTTATAATAACATTAGAAAGCTGACACTTTCTTTTTCATCCCATCCATATCCGTAATGGAGTTGGACACAGTGGAGACAGCCTCCGCCACACCTTCCCATGCCCGCCTCTTAATTTTCGACATGATATAATTATCAAGCCTTGCAGTAATTTCCTCAACTAGAACATCCAGCTCTTGCCTACTGAAGTTCGTGTTTCTTTTCTTTTGATATATGTCAAATGTCCTGAACATCATCTTGACAGGCTTCATGGAAAATCACCCATTATTTTTCACGCAACTGTTGCTCCACCATGACATTAGTTGACTAGCTGTGTCTAGAAGGTAACCCCCCATTTGACGAATGTCTCGCGAGAGCCGCATGCAACGTTCATACACTGTTTATTATATTTATTTGGAAACCATACACCCAATCCTAAACCTAACCCTCACACTAATGTCTGCTGTAGTGCCCCTTGTGGCAACGTTGACAATGCAACGTACTCCCTTTGTAATAAATGCGTTCTGACACATTTTGGAGTGTAACGACAGACAAAATCAAGCTTGCGTAGCTAAAAGTGTCTGAGTTCACATACTTGCTTAGAGTATGTTTCAGCCTTTAAATTCGCCCACATTGTTTGTGCTACAGAGTTGAATGATACCTCAAATCTTGATGAGAGTATTCACTGTTCTTCAAGGAGAATGCTGTGATGTCATTTTCTGTCTAGGGAGCGAGGCAAGCTTTGTGATAGAGGTAAAGCAGTTAGAACGGTACCCAGTGGATCTGTACTATCTAGTGGACGTCTCAGCCTCCATGCAGGATAACTTGGACCAATTGAAGACTGTGGGTCTGGCTCTGTCTCACCAAATGAAAGAACATTCCAGAGATTTTAGGGTTGGTTTTGGGTCTTTTGTGGATAAACCGGTGTCTCCGTACATCGATGTGCACCCCTCAAAACTTGTAAACCCTTGCAGGTAAACACAATACACCTGAACAACAACATCTCTGAATATCTCAATTGATTCTCCTAGACATCAATAAGATTAAATGGGGAGCAAATGGAGACTTTTGCTGAAGTCTCCTCCTTCTCAGATGTTTCTACTGGGAAAAATACTCCAGTAATCTCACATGTGTCTCCTTCTAGAGTTTCAGAAGAGATCTCAACAATGTGCTCAGATTTCTCCTCAAACATTGCACATCAAACTTTCCACGGTCAAATGATCTGAGCTATGCTATTCACATCCATTTTATACCCCTATACTTTCAACAGTTGTCTCATTATTAGGTTAAACCTCTGAGACAAAGCTGATATTTGAACATAACTAAAAGTTGATACTAAAAAGAACATATTTGTGAACTCCTGAGCTATGAAGGTTTTGTTCATTGGTTAAAAAGCATGTTTCTCCCACGTTGTTTCTGAAATTGTATCTCTTCTAAAACATGTTTGTTGCCTTTTTATAAAGGTTTTCAGTTTGTATATTTTTTGTTCCTGGAAGCTGTTTTGCTCATAGATTGTGCTTGCATAGTTTAGGAGACTTAACTGAGATGTCAATGGGCTAGTTGCACAAGACGGCATGTTTGATTTTTGGTTTAGAGAGTGTGCGCATAGCCACTTCCGGTTTCTCTTAGCGCCGGTAAAGAAAATGGCTTTTTATATGAGGTGTTTACAGAAAAGGGATTTAAAAGGTATTATAGCGTCACAATGAAGACACAGGAGGCTGATCTCATAAACAGTGTGTTTATTTAAGGCTGTTGCTGGCCACAACCACCCCGTACGCTCTGTAATTTTTAGCAGCGGTGAATCCCTTCTGCACACAGTCTCCCCCTTTACACACAACATTCAGGAACAGCTCTCAATGCAAGCCAGTCAAATGCATAACACAACAAGTTTCTCTTAACATTTCAACATGTTACAGTATGCATGCAGTTACATCGATGTCTGTGGAGGTAAGAAATGATAATAATCATCAGAAACAGCAGTAACTTATCTAAGTTTCTGTGAACATGAATGAACAATGCTAGGCTTGATACAGATTTGGTAAGATATACATTTTTAAGTTGGATGTACAACAGCAGTGTAAATAATGTCAGAGAAGTCATCTGCATGACAACAAACATGTTTCTGTTAACACCTTACTTCTGATTACACACATGCAACTTTATTCACTTTTTGGTAACACTTTACAATAAGGTTCAGTTAATAAACCATGGTGAATGCATTTGGTATAATGAACTAACAATGAAAACATTTTTACAGCATTAATCTAGGTTAAGGTTTCATTTAAATACACTATTGTTCATTGTTAATTACCATTCATAATATATTACCTCATGTTAATGTATTGATAGAAATGAACATTAATCAAGATTAATACATGCTGTATTGTTAGTTGTTAGCTATTGCATGTTTACATATAGAACCTTATTGTAAAGTGTTACCCACTATTTTAGCACTATTTACTTCATGCCGTTGGTCAGCTCCTCGCTGCTGGTTGAGACACACAACAATGTAAAGAGGATGTTATCTCCTGTCACTGATAAACCACTCTCCTCTCTTTCTATACTTGTAAACACGCTCAAACTGGACTCAACCAAGTCTCCTTTGGAAGTCTCTTCTCAAAGCAACAATAAAGCCTCGCTTACACCGTGATCACTGTGTGATCTCACTTAGTTTCAATGAACGCTCATACGACCGGACGTAACATGCACACACGCGTGGCGAAAGCCAAATCGTTTAGCCAGTTGTTTCACCAAAGTATCATCTTTCTCCTAAGAATATGTTGGAGGAATAAAAATGGACACAAATGAGATGAATAGTTGACATACAGTAAGAGTATAAAGCTATAAAATCAATGTGAATGGCATAGCTCAGATCATTTGCCCCTGGAAGAATTTAATGAGAAATGTTGGAGTTCATATTGAGATATCAGACTTTTGAAAGCAGACTTTGTTTTGAACTGTGTTCAGATTTGAGAAGATACCACTGAGATCTCTTCTGAAACTCTCGAGGAGACACATGTGAGATTACTGGGGTATTTTTCTGAGGTGAAACAGCTGTGTTTTGGAACATGGTAGTTGGTCCAAGCTGGTCCTTAACTTGTCTAAGCTGGTCCAAGATGGTCAAGAGCTGGTCCAAGTTGGTCATGAGCTGGTCCAAGCTGGTCCTTAGCTGGTCGTCCAGCTACTATCTTTCAAAAACCAGCTTGACCACCTTGAGCTGGTATGACAAGCTGGTAGCTGGTTTAAGCTGGTCTCCCAGCTTGGACCTAATGACCAGCTTGGACCAGCTCATGACAATGTGTTGTGATGATTTGTAATCTCTCTGTCTCTGGTCATAGTGAATATGAGGTGCACTGCAGGCCTGCTCATGGTTTCATCCATGTCCTCCCCATCACGAAGAACATGACAGAGTTCACGCGTGTCATTCAGGAGCAGAGGATCTCTGTGAACCTGGACACACCTGAAGGCGGATTCGATGCCATGCTGCAGGCAACCGTTTGCAAGGTAAACCTGCTCTGTGATTAGAGTGTTTTTTTTGCACATTGCTATTTGATTGCAAGGATGTTCAGGGTGGTTGCCTGGGCATTGCTAGGTGGTTTCTGGGTTATTCTGGGTGGTTTCTTACTGGTTTAAGTGTAAAGAGCTCACCACCATGTCTCCAAGACACTTTAGTTTCTGGCTTGGGTTCCTCTGATCACTTAGAAAAGTAATAGCACACCTCTCATCAATAAGCTACATAATTTGAGGTACTTCAAAATCGTGTTTTCACACACTCACTAGTTTATGTAACTTGTCTACTAACAATGTCCAACAGTGTACATGAATCACAGATTTATGTAATTTTTGTCATTTTTTCTAAAAGTCATGAAAATTCCCACTACAGTGTCATTTCCAGCAAATCTCACAAAATGTGTGTTGTGTTTAATAGAATTCTGTGCTAGAAATGACACTGATGGAAATGATATTTTTTTAATGTTTTTCAAATAAAATTGAAGACTCTTTTGTCTTGCTAAGGCTAATTTCATAGCTAACACTTTATGTATGCTAAATACACACAATTAAATAATATTTTCAAATTTTTTGCATAATTTGGCAAAAATACACCTTGACTGGAAATATTGCCCAATAAAATATTCTGCTCACAAGTGATATTTACCTTGATTTTCTGTTTTGTTTTCTTCAAATATCACAAGCATGCTCTTCACTGACACTTTTGTCGACTTGGTAAATAAGTACACTAATTTTGAAAAAACTTTATTATGGGCAAAATTGTTTGGTGTGGTGGAAATGATGTCACAACTGTGGGACAGTCTTGTTTTTTTTTATTTTAAACTGATAAAAAATATTTTGTTCACAGTACATTTAGAATTTTTTTTTATATACTGTTCGTTTAGATTATCATAGATTTGAACATGTAATTTATTTATTTATTTATTTATTTATTTTTTACATATAATGAATTTTTATAGTTTAACATTGAAAATATGGGTCTGGGACAAGACTAAAACAGTACAATCTTTATATAAAAGGCATTTGAAAAGTACCAAAAATAAATAATGAAAGCCTGGTAAAAGGTTTCCAAGTCAGTTTTAACCCTTAAATGCATGGGTATGTAAGTAGTAATGACAAATGTATTTAAAGCAAATAAACTTAATAAATTGCACTAATTGAAAAATAAACCCATTGCATTAAATGTACTTACATATTTTGGGAATGCCATTTCATATGGTTGTATATATAAGCTGTGAATATTTCAATTAAAAACATTTCACACAAAATTTCATCATTTGATAATATTCACCTTCCAAAGTTCAGTTCCAATATATATATATATATATTTCATCTTTAGTATTTGACAGGTAATATTTGGTTCATTATATTTCACTTTGCAAATTCACCTCTAAAATTTCAGTGGTTCAAATTCGGTTGGAACATCCTATCATTGCAGGAAAAACAGCTGCTCTTGATTCATTAACACCCGATATATTGCACCACCTAGTGGTGAAGCATAGTAGCAGCAAGTGAAGATTGTGCATTGGTACTCTGAAGGGGGTCGCACACCGGATGCGTCTGTTGGACGACATGGCGTTGTAACAGGTAAAGGATGGGCAAGGAGGAAGCTGGAACCGGCTGAACAATCAACATAAACTTTTAATATATAAATGAACTTAAACAAAAATTACATAGCGGCCTTGTGTGTCTCTCTCCCTCGAACTGCTGCCTCCGGCTCGTTTTTATCCCCCTCCCGGCAGAAGTGCCCGATTCAGGGCCAGCCATGTGTCCTCATGCCCAGCTCTGCCCTCCTCCTCGTCACACTCCTCCATCACCCGACTCAGGCCAGGGAAACCCCTGGCATGACGTACTCCCCTCCCTTCCTGGAGGTGGGTGTTGCTCTTTCGGCCGTGCCTGCCAGAAGGTCTTCCCCACCTTTCTGGAACTCTGGGAGAGATGATGGGAGGGGAAAGGGGAGAGGGAAAGAGCAAGGTGGAATGACAGAGAGAGAAAGAGAGAGGAGAGAAAGAAAAACTTGCTTGCCGGTCCCCGGACACGCCGTCGCCTGGTCCTCAGCCACTCCTTCACCCTCTGGCGGACGACATCCACTCCTCCCTGGGCGGACGGCAGCGAGTCCTCCGACCCCTGGCGGACAGAACGGCTCCTTCCCTTCCTGGTGGACGGCCACGGCTCCTCCCCTGGAGGACGGCAGCGACGAGGACTCCACGACAGCGTATCCCTCCTCCTTCCTGGGTAACGGCACCAATGTAACAGGTAAAGGATGGGTAAGGATGAGGTGGGAACCGGCTGAACAATCAACATAAACGTTTAATGCATAAATGAATAAACTTAAACAAACATAAACACACACAGCGGCCACGTGTGTGTGTCTCTCTCTCTCTAACTTGCGCCTCCAGCTCGTCTTTATCCCCCTCCCAGCTGATTAGCCCGATTCAGGGCCGGGCCGTGAGGACAATGCTGTGAGGACACTCAGACCCTCCTCCTCGTCACAGCTGTTTTCTATGAATGTACACACACCACCGCTGCCGCTCACATTTGTCAGTGGCACCCAGCTATGACTCCGGAGGCTGTTAAAATTTCTGCCACGCCACGGAGCGCAACTCACATACTTTCCATTAAATTTGACCCAAATTATTATCAAAGGCCATAGATTAGTAACTCTAGCCGTGTTCATTCTTGAAGAAGGTAACTTGTGTGTGTACTGTCTGCCACCTGAACTGCATCGACGTACCGTTTGTTTGATACCTGTGCCATGTCCTAGCCACGACGCGGCGTTTGTCATTAATATACTTCCATACGTGGGTGTTTTGCCAAACATTATTACATACCACAGGTCTTTATATCTATCACAAATGGATTGACAAAATGCCCAGATTAATGTACAATTTTCAAAGCATTTTTTAAATAATTAGAAAATAATAGAATTAAATATATTCTGTTTTATTTTTCATATATCAAAGAGATGAGTGCACTTCCTCATAAACATTTTATGAGACTCAACTGGCTTTCTAACGCATATGGAGCTACACTTAAGACATAAGCTACACATAAGTCATTGTATTTTCTTTGGCATTTATTGAGTCTAAATAGATGCACAACTTACATCATTTCAGTAGTACACCCAAATGACAATAGTCATATCATACTGTTCATGTGTTACACTTGCTATAGTTTACTTCCATGTTGCTTCTTCATCAAATAGCAATGTCAAATGTAAATCAAGTTCAATTACTGACACATCAGCTCCACCTTGATTAAGAAATAACATGTATAATATGTATGTATACATGCATATGGGATACTGATAATTAACCACCATTGCACAGAAAATGTACATGATATAGTAGTAATTTGTATGAATATAGAACTCATTTGTCTTGTGAAATATGTATAGGAAAATTACATATCGCACTTTTAGTAAACTTTTAAGTAAACAATTAGAATGATTAATTTTTCTGCAATTTTGGATTTTTTTTATTTTTTTTTATTGTTGGACAGTTCATAAGAGAAAGGCTGAGGAATACTAAAGAAGTGTGGACATAACTAAAAAAGGTAAAGGTGGAATGAGGTCCTGTTTTATTAAAAATCAACCCATGGGACATGAAATTGCCTGTAGTTAAAGAAACACACACTTACTGTATGGTTAGGAATTTGTCAAACAGTTTTTAAATTCCTAACCTTAAGTATGAGCAATAGTAGTGATGCTTGCCTGTTTGTGCATATGCACTCAGCAATTACTTTTTTGAAACCGATTGTCTTTGTGAGTGTCGTTCCACATGTCATCTGACCATATCTGATGTGGCTGCCCTGGAGACGGCATGTCTCAGGTCAGGATGGCTATCTTTGCCTGGAAACATGAACAGTGCCTGAAGAATCTATAGAATTGCATCCTTCCCACAGTTAGAACAAACAGCGCATTCATAAAGCATACTAAAGAGCTGATTCGGTCCTATCCCCATTTTTCTCTCCATGCAAGTCTTGCAGAGGCACCCTGATTCATGTAGCTGTTTGTAGTGAAGCGGAAGAGCAGCCCAGTAGGACAACTTGCTTTGGATCAACAAAGGTTCTTTATACTATAATATATGACTGTTGGGAGTTCTCTGTGAATTACAGTGTTGCTCTGATAAATAAGCACTTGTGTTGTGGGTTTTCTCCGCACAGTGACCTTGAATGAGTATCAGTCTTTATGACATCCCTCTGTGCTGCCTGTGCCCCCTCAAAAGACAGAAACTGAAACAAACTAGCATGAAAGCAATGTTTACTTTGGCACCAAGGGTTTCAAATTTGAAACTAATGGGATCATCTTATGAATGAGTAACACAGTCTGTCCAAATTGCCTGGTGTTCAGTAACTAGTTGCTGTAATTTTAAAAAGAGGTTAGATATAAACTGTGGAGTTTCCTGTTGGCATCTCATTAGGTGACTTTTGTTGTACTTTTTTTGCTTATAAAAGGCTAAAGAACTGCGACAGGGAATAGACACAGAACTACATAAATAAAATGAGCATACATAAACCATTGCAGTATTTGAGCAGGAAATTTATAGGGCTTACAATGTAAATATTTATTTAGAAATTAATTAATATTTTATATATTGATTTTTTATATATATATATATATATATATATATATATATATATATATATATATATATATATATACACATCAAAATATGTATCATGAAACAGTAATGTAAGAAAAATGTACATACTATAGAATATGTATTGAATGATACTTATTTAAAAAAATATGATTATTATATCTATTATACAATGAACATTTAATTAATCATTCAACAAATAAGTACATAAATTAAACAAACGTATTAAATAGAAATTGAATAAGCGACATATTATAAAATTAAACACAATGTTATTGTATTAAATTGAAATTTAAGAAAAAACTACATAATATAAAATTAATATGTATTATACAAACATATTTAATAAATTATCAGTATTATTATCTCTGTTTATTATAAAATTAATGTTTAATAAATAAATTAACAAATGTAAGAAAAAAGTACATATTGTAAAATATTATACACAATACATATTTAATCATTTTTTATTATAAAATAACCATTTAATTAATAAATCAATCAATGAATAAGTAAATAAATAAAAAGTTGTTTTATTGAATGGAAATTTAAGAAGTGCATACTATTAGAAAATGTATATGCATTAAACCATACATATTTAACACATTCTGATTATTATTATTGTTTTTATTAAAAATAAAAAAATAAAACAATATTTATTCATAAGAAAATGAATATTTAAATAGAAATTTGATTAAAAAGTGCATAATATTATCAAATTAATATTATTGTCACGTATTGTGGTAGTGATGATGATGAAAAGGTCGAGAGGCGATGGATCAATTTGCTGGCTTTTAATGAAGGTGATGAAGAATTCAAACAACGTGGAGAACTAAAGAACCAAGTAAACTTCACACTAACACAAGTAGTACATGGACAAGAACTGACAAAGGAATGAACAAAACTGGAGGGTATATATACAAAAGGAACTAATGAGGGAATAGAAGACAGGTGAGGATGATGAGGTACAGATGGAAGTGATGAGGGCAGTGCACTATGGGAGATGTAGTCCGGGAGAAAACTTCAAAATAAGAGTCCTAGGGAAAACATATAGACAGACTGTGACATTTATCCCCCCCAACCAACCCCCCCTCCCCTTACAAGGTGACTCCTGGCACTTAAAGATGGAGAAGGGCTGGAGGAAACAGGTGACCATAGGACAGGGGTAGAGTGAGGAGGTCTGGGGGGGCGGCCTCAGGGCTGGGATGGGATCCGGGGGCGGCCTCAGGGCTAGGATGGGATCCGGGGGCCTGGGATGGGATCCCGGGGCCTGGGAGGCAGAGCTGTGGAAGGCTCGAGGGGCGGAGCCGTGGAGGGCAGAGCCACGGAGGGTGGAGCCATGAGATACTTGAGGGGTGGAGCCAGGGAACTTGGAGCCCGGAGAGTAGCCGACAGCTCAAAGGGCCAGGGTGGAGCCGAAGGTTTGGAGGACCGAGGTAGCACCGGAGGCTCGGAAGACCGAGGCAGAGCTGGGGGAATCGGAGGACCAAGGCGGAGCCGGAGGGAAGGAGGTCCCTGGTAGAGCCAAAGGCGGAGCCAGGTGACCGATGGACCAAGACGGAGCTGGAGGGACGAGGGACCCCGGTGATGCCGATAGGCTGACGGACAACGGTGGAGATGAGGGGACGTAGGGCCGAGATGATGAGGGCTTGGAGGGCCAAGGCGGAGTCGGAGGGTCGACAGATCCCCTTGCCTGTGAAGTCTTTAGGGCTGATGGTCGAGCCGGTGACTTGAGGGGAACTGGCTGATCAGAGGAAAGAGGAGGAGCCAATGTCCTGGGCGGAGCCAATGGAAGAGAAAGGGCTAGGGTGCTGGATGGAACCAGTGGAGGAGGAAGGGCTAGGATGCTGGATGGAACCAGCAGAGGAGTACACTGCAAGGTCTATAAGTTATGTGAGAACAGGCTCTGGGACAGATGGGGCTACAGGTACTGGCTCTGGGACGGTCGAGGCTACAGGCATGGGCACTGGCTTGTTAACCGTGGCAGGCGTGGGCTCGTTAACCATGGCAGGCATGGGGGGAGGAGCCGTGGAAGACTTGGTGAGAGGAGCCGTGGAAGGCTGGGGGCGTCCGTTGTGGGAGGAGATACAAAGTCCTCATCCTCCACAGTGAAAGGAGAAGCACTAACTTGTAGAGCCACCTCCACGAACTCGAGCAGCGTCCAGTGAGGATCCGCTGGAGGCATTAGCTCCTTTAGCGCACTATTGAGACCAGCCCTGAAGAAAACCACAAGAGAGTGGTCTCCATAGTGCACCAAATTCGCCAGCTGGAGAAACTCACGCACGTGATCCTCAACTGGACGGTTCCCTGATTCTTACAGCTGGTAGATCCATTTTGTTAGGTCAGTTTTTCTGTAACGCATGTACTTGGAGTAGAAGAGAGGAGACACAGGAGTATGTACTTTCAATCTTTTAATAACAATCGCTTGAGTGGAACAAACGCTGGAGTAAAACAAACAATAAAGCTAAACATCACAAATTCGTAATGCAATGTAACACTTCAAGGACTGACAAAGGAATGAACAAAACTGGAGGGTATATATACAAAAGGAACTAATGAGGGAATAGAAGACAGGTGAGGATGATGAGGTACAGATGGAAGTGATGAGGGCAGTGCACTATGGGAGATGTAGTCTGGGAGAAAACTTCAAAATAAGAGTCCTAGGGAAAACATGGAGACAGACTGTGACAATTATACAATAAATATTTAATAATTAAAACAAAACATAACACAAACTATACAAAACAAAATAAAGTGATCACCCTGAATATTTTAAAATTATAATTTATGCACATAACATTATCAGTGATCACAGATAATCAACGGTCGCAAATTGCATGTAATCATCAGGTGACTCTTTAGCTATTTTAGTCAAATATTACTCATCTTGGAAGCTAAATATTCATCTCATGTTCTGTGGTGCTGCAGTTTTCTTGTATTAGTAGTTAGTAAAACAAAACAGAATTGTTCCATTAGTTTTCTTCAGAATGCTTAGTACACATTATATCAAACACACGCTCATGCACATTTGTAAACTTTGATTCACCTCTGCAGAAGGACATTGGATGGCGACCAGAAGCCAAGCATCTGCTATTGGTTATGACAGACCAGCCTTCTCATCTGGCTTTGGACAGTAAACTGGCTGGTATTGTGGTACCTCATGATGGGCGCTGCCACCTAGAGGACAATATCTACTCGCAGACCACTACCATGGTACAGTCAGCGAAACCATAATTGTAAACATGTGGCTTCAGTCTGCTTCTGTCAGCACCAGAATCTGTGATTTCTTAACAAGTAAAAGCAGACTATTGTTTTTTTCTAGGACCACCCAACGATTGGTCAACTGGCAGATAAACTTCTAGAGAACAACGTAAACTCCATCTTTGCAGTGGACCAGGTGCAATTTCAGTGGTATGAGGTAATTTCTCTCCCACACCAGATTCTTTGGGTGTTGCTCTCTCTAGAAATGTATGCATTTAAAAAATTTTGATTTCAGGTACTCACTGCAGGGAAATTCGGTTGTCACTCCTCATCCTTAAAGGAACGTTTCGGGTTCAATACAAGCTCGATCGACAGCATTTGTATAATAATGTTAATTACTACAGAAAATATTTTCGACTCATCCCTTGTTTATTAACAAAACGGCACTTAAGGCACTCACAATGGAAGTGAATGGGGCCATTCCAGTAAACACTATAATACACACTTTTTCAGTATAACAGCAAGATGTAAACATTATACATATTAACTTGATTTTATTGTGATAGCATCTCTTTTCTACACTATTTTAGTGTAATAAAATCACTTACAAGGTTTACTGGTGTTGTGTCATCATGCAACAAAGTTGTAATATTGGTTATAACTTTTTAACACACTGAAATCATGATATAGATGTCATGAAATGCTCTTTTTTATAATTTTATTATCTTCCCTGAGGTCCACTGATAATGTTAGTAACGTTTTTTTGGTTTATTATAACATTCATAATTTAGTAATATATGATCATTTTCCACCCTGTCTCTGGCCCTCTGTCTGAAATTATCAGTTTTGGCCTAAGCGCCTCCTTAAAACTTCAACAAAAATGCCCAATTTTATGATTGGCTAACAGCGTGCATCCCCTCAAATTCAGCCATTTTTTAAACTCAGTCTGAAGAAAATGAACAAGCTCCACAACATTATAAAACTAAATTTCATGGTTTACACATAACACACATCCAATTCATTGCATCTGAATATACTAAACTGTTCATCTCAAGCACAACTGTTAACACTCACACCATGTCTACACCGGACGCTATAATCAGTGATGCTGTCTACCATGGAAGCGCTGTGTTGTGACGCGTTGCGACTGTAAACAGATGTCCCGTTCCATTTTGCGCTGCATGTGGTGATGCTGCTACTGCCAACAACACAAATAAATGGTATAGAAATTTTGTATCGATACGCCCGGTGTAGACAGCCTCAAGCCATTGTGTCGTGTCGTGTCAATGGATGCGCCCGGTGTAAACAGAATGTCAGCACAAAAAAATATCAAACAGTCATGACATTTGAAATATTCATGAATGGAACTGTTTACGTTACATTACATTTTTGATCAGGTCCAACTGCTTTTAACTGCCCCGTCCTTCAATAACAGTTCCTTTGCAAAGCTTAAATCGTATTATGACTGGTTCACAAGCAATCCACGCTGATAGCTGAAAAAACATGCAATCCATGCTGAAATACGCTGAAGACACATCCAATTTCCAGTATCATCCTGCATTGAAATGTATATTGGCTGAAACGCATCTAAACGGTCAAAGATGTCCATCCAGCGCATGTTTTAATACACCAACAATTAAAAATAGTGCAGATGGGCAAAAGAATGTGTCCATGATGTGTTAGTGCTCAAAACAGCAAGAGGCAACAGCTGAATGACAGAGAGTGGATTCTCTTTTTCAGAGTTGTAACTTGACGCACGTCTTTTTTCTTTTTTGGGAGGCATTTTCTCCCCAGTCTGGCATGCCCAAGTCCCAATGCACTCTAAGTCCTCGTGGTGGCGTAGTGGCTTACCTCAATCCGGGTGGTGGAGGACGAATCTCAGTTGCCTCCACGTCTGAGACCATCAATCCACGCATCTTATCACGTGGCTTGTTGAGTGCGTTATCGCGGAAAATAGTGTGAAGCCTCCACACGCGTTAGGTTTCCGCGGAGGCTACTGAGATTTGTACTCCGCCACCCGGATTGAGGCGAGTCACTACGCCACCACGAGGATTTAGAGCGCATTGGGAATTGGGCATCCACACACAATTCACCAAGTGCCCCACCGAGAGCAAGAACCACATTATAGCGACCACGAGGAGGTTAACCCAACGTGACTCTACCCACCCTAGCAACCAGGCCAATTGGTTGCTTAGGAAGCCTGACTGGAGTCACTCAGCATGCCCTGGATTTGAACTTGCGACTCCAGGTGTGGTATTCAGCGTCTTTACTTGCTGAGTTACCCAGGCCCCTCCGACACACGTCTTTTAAAAGCAGCCCGAGATATGTATCAAGCGGTCTGTGCATGTTTAAATACAAAAATAATTTAAAATAGTCCAGATGGTTCCCTTTTGGTGTTCAGGAATAGTGAGGCCACAGCAGGCCTATGTCCTGCCGTCTCTCTCTCCAAGTACAAACCGAAGCACCAGTGGGCGGGGCCAAGGGTGCAATGATTTTAAGTAGTCATTGATGTTTTTTTGCTGTAGTGGCAGTCATTAATTAATATACCCCAAGTGACGTAGGGAAGTCGCGGAAGTAGAGAACGAGGCATTTTTGCAGCTTGGTTTGAATAAATGCTTTTATTGCATTGGGGATTAAGTTTTGAGTTCTGAAACTTACAGTATGTTTTTATAGTAGAAAGACCTCTTATATGTCAAAATATCAAGGACAATTTGATTCCTCACTGCCGTTTTCAAGAGTTTTCCAAAAGTTGCTCGTCCACACTGAAAATCCCCTTACTGCTCATGCGAAAAATCGCCGTTTCATGTATGGGCTGAAACGCAATTGTCCTTGTGTTTTGTCGCCGGACAGCAATTCCGAGTAAACTTTGGGTAGCTTATGAAGGAATGCATTGTGAAGGTTGTACAAAGTTACATTTATCTTTAACAACAGTCTCAAAGTGGATAACAGGCACAATAACACTGCTACAATGTGGGCCGCCATCTTGATTGTTTTGGTTGAATGGATCACTTGACTGCGTCACATGACAATAAAAACATCATCGTTTTCAGATAAATTAATCTTCCCCATCCACACTACAATGCGTAGACAGCAGTTGGGAGAGCATTTTCAAAAAGCTCAGTTTTTGCTGTCAAAAACGCCATCTTAATGTGGATGGAAGGTCAAAACATAGAGAAAAAGATGCATTTTCAAAAGAAAATGACGTATTAGTGTGGACGTGGCTTCGAGTATTTTGACGTTTATGGATTTGCCCTATTCAATTCTGTTGTAAGTGCCTCACTGTATCAGAAATTTTTGCTTCTTTTTTTTAAATAAAGGGATGAAATTGAACCCAGAATATTCCTTTAATCCCGTTCTGTATTCAGAGTCATAACCACAAAACCAATTCATCTGCCAAGAAAAGTAGTCCCACCTCAAAAATAAAAATTTTAGTCAACAATTCACATACTTTAACTAAAAAACAAGCATTACATTTCTGCTTTTAATCTCTTCCAATATACTTTCCCCATAGACTTCCATTGTAAGTGTTTTTTGTTGTTGTTGTTTTTGTATGTTTATACAAACTGAGGCACAATTTCACATAATTTTTTGTGGCAATCAAGAATAGGCCACAGATGCTTTTGATAGGATTTAAATTGTATCTAACCTGGAATATTCCTTTAATATTTCCCTCAAATATATACAGTATGCATAGAAATGCTCAAAATGTTTTTCTCTTCTCTCTGGATAGGATCTCTTAGACTTGATTCCAGGAAGTTATGTGGGTCGACTGTTCCCTAAATCATCAAATCTTAAAGATTTAGTGGTGCATGCCTACAAGGTAAATCACACTGCTTTCTCTTTCACTTTGTTAGAGAGGAACATTTTCATTATCTCCATCCACTCAAGGACATATTAAAGGGGAAAACATTTCGAAACAGTTCAGATGAAGTAGGCTTTTCGTTTACTGTTTCAGTTTGCAAGTTTCAATCCAAAACACTGGCAATGACTCCAGAATCCATTCTGGCATGCTTCTAAGAAGACAAATAATCTCACTGTAGGCACAACAATGTATTGTCCTCTCCCAAATCCTCTGATCCCAATGAAAACAAGCCTGTATTATAATAAAAACCCTGATTAGTGTGCCAAAAATGCTGATAGCTCTGATTACTGAGCGAACAAAGATGCTATTTTAGGAGCGTCCTTTTCTCACCCTGAAACTGCTCGAGAGAATGGGGTCTTTCTGGAACTGGGTAACACTGACGGACGAATTCACTGAACAGTTGTGCCACTTTTGCGTGCAGTATTTCAACACAAAAACCTACGTTTTAGTCACTAACTCCTCGCAATACAGTTTAACCATATGCAATCGTATGGTAAATTAAGTAAATACACTGCCTGGCCAAAAGAAAAGTTGCATACTCTAATATTTCGTTGGACCGCCTTTTGCTTTGATTACGGTCCATATTCATCGTGGCATTGTTTCGACAACCTTATGCAACATCACAACATTTATTTCTATCCAGAGTTGCATTTATTTTTGTCCGAGATCTTGTATTGATGATGGGAGAGTCGAACCACTCCGTAAAGTCTCTCCAGCACATCCCAAAGACTTTCAATGGGGTTAAGGTCAGGACTCTGTGGTGACCAATTCATGTGTGAAAATGATTCCTCATGCTCCCTGAACCACTCTTTCACAATTTGAGCCCGATGAATATTGGCATTGTCATCCTGGAATATGTCCATGCTGTCAGGGAAGAAAAAATCCATTGATGGGATAACCTGATCTTTCAGTACATTCAGGTCGTCAGCTGACTTCATTTTATTGCTGCATAATGTTGTTGAGCCTAGACCTGATTGAAGCAACCCCAGATCATAACACTGCCTCCAGAGGCTTGTACAGTGGGCACTATGCATGACGGGTGCATCATGCGCTTCCCTTCTTACCCTGACACGCCCATCGCTTTGGAATAGGATAAATTGGACTCATCAGACCACATGACCTTTTTCCATTGCTCCACAGGCCAATCTTTATGCTCCCTAGCAAATTGAAGTCATTTTTTCTGATTAGCCTCACTAACAAGTGACATTCTTGTGGCCACACAGCTGTTGAGTCTCAATCCTGTAAGTTCTCATCACATTGTGCATGTGGAAATGCTCTTACTTTCACTATTAAACATAGCCGTGAGTTCTACTGTCGATTTTTTAATGGTGTGATTTCACCAAGTGTTTTAGTGATCTCCGATTATGATCATTCAAGATTTTTTTCTGACCACATTTCTTCCGTTGAAGCTGACGGTTCACCACTATCCTTCCAGGTTTTAATAATGTGTTGGACAGTTCTTAACCCAGTTCCATTGATTTCAGCAATCTCCTTAGTTGTTTTCTTTGCTTGATGCAGTCCAATAATTTCTGAAACACAGTAACATCTTTTCCATGACCACAGGATACGTATTTTGACATGGTTGTTTAAGAAATGAGAAGCTACACACTGCATCAGTTAGGATTAAAAGAATTGATGCCAGCTGAAACATATTAATCAACACAATAATAATACAATCATAGGCTTTTAAGGATCTGCTTATTTAAATCCAAACGGCGACTTTTTTTTGGCCAGGTAGTGTATTAGGGCTGTCAATTTAAGGCATTAATTTAGTGCAATTAATTTTAAATAATAAAAAAACCCGCAATGAATCATGCCCCTTAACCATACATAATTCTGTAATAAGAAATTCTCCTACCATTGGAGCTGTCCAAACCTTGAAGTACCACCTTGATGTTTTGATGAATCCAGCGCAGTAGGGGGCAGTTAGCACCGCCTCAGCTTGCACTGTACTGGAAATGCGCCTTGTTGAAAACAGCAGAGAAGAAAGCCATTACAGCTATTCACAGGTGATGCTTTTGCTATTAAATACAGCTGAACCAAGCACAACAGAATGCAGGGATCTCTTTTAACTACTATTAACTTAACACTCCTATTGCGTTCAGAATGTGCATACACCTTTTGCATTTGCTGGTCAATTTTGACCGGGTGGAATTCAAGCTTATAAATCACTCATAACCGATGGTTTTCATCTAAAACTATATTGTAAGTCATTAATAAGTTCTTAACTGTTCATACATGTAAAAAGATTGATATATTTGTCATGTTAAATAACAAATATAAAAGTTATTAATTAATATGCCATTTATTTTAGAAATAATAAAATGTAGAAATTCGACATTTCACAATATTCATTTACTACAGCAAAACCAGTGTGATACATGTGAAGACATCTTTTTTATCAACATTTCTGTATGATTTTATCTAAATATAACTTAATATACAATTTATATTAACAGAGTAAAAATGTGGACAGTTTTCTCTTTCAAGCCATATTTAGACTAATGTGTGCATTAACTTTTGCTCTGGCCACACCCCCTTTAGACAGTAGTACATTTGATTTAGTTTATTTGTTATGTTTGTTACATCTGACATGTCTGTTTTGTACAGGAATGTGTATGTGTCAGTGTGTGACTGTATGTGTTTGTGTACATGTTTGAAAACAAGATGCAGTCCCAGTGAGATACAAAAAAGTGTGCGAGAGAGTATGGGAAAGATGCTGAATATAATAGTGTTTATAAGTAAAAATATAATTTATAGATGTACAAAGAAATCAACATAATATCATGTGTAAAGCCACTACTGATGCCTGGGTCAAAATTGACCATCAAACTCAAAAGATCTAACAATTTTTTTTGAATGGTTATATCTCTTAAACAATTGATTAAAAAATCTGAAAAAAGTGTATTTTTGATACTCTTGACAAAATCACAAAGTTTTGTTCCAGTACTAAAAACTATGTGGTATTTAAAAATTATTTTATTCACAAAACTCTGCACTACTTGTCCAGTACAATCAACATTATGCCATTAAAGGGATAGTTCACCCAAAAATGAAAATTCTCTCATCATTTACTCACACTCATGCCACCCCAGATGTGTATGACTTACTTTCTTCTGCTGAACACAAATGAAGATTTTTAGAAAAATATCTCAAATCTGTAGGTCCACACAATGCAAGTGAATGGACCTACAGAAGCTCCAAAAAGCACATAAAGGCAGCATAAAAGTAATCCATACGACTCCAGTGTTTAAATCCATATCTTCAGAAGTGATATGAGAAGTGTGGATGAGAAACAGATCAATATTTAAGTCATCTAAATGATGAGAGAATTTTTATTTTTGGGTGAACTATCCCTTTAAGGGAATTTTATTTAAAACTGATGTTGGTACACATTTTCTATATCACGGCAGCAGTTATTCATCAAATGATGCATTGTAACCTGGCATATATCCAGATGTGCATGCAGTCAAGCTAACTTTCTGAATTTTTAAGAGCCATGGTTTTTATCTCTTTATTTCTGTTTCCCCTTCAGAAGCTGCTATCTGATGTGGAATTGCAGATCAGGGTGGAGGACAGCCAAGCTCATCGGTTCCGGGTCAACGTAACAGCTTTTTGCCCCAACGGATCCTCTGTTTTTGGAAACACTAAATGTTCCAGCGTTCAGCCCAAACAAACAGTACGAAACCCTTTAATGAAAATACATCTGTTTTCAGTTAGATTACAGAGATTATGTGTTTGACATTAAGATCCTACAAACAAAACACTCATCTTAAAGGAACAGTTCACCCAAAAATCCCTCATTCCAAACCATGTATGCCTTTCTTTATTCTGTCGAACACAAAAGGAGAAATTAAGCAGATTGTGGATGCTGCACTTTTTTACACAATGAAAGTTCATGGTGACCAGTAGCTGCCAAGTTTTCTTTATTTTTCTTTTTTTGTAACTTAAAGGATTAGTTCACCCAAAAATGAAAATTCAATCATTGTTTACTCACCCCTGTGTTGTTATAACCCTATATGACTTTCTTTCTTTTTCTGAACACAAAGGGAGAAATTGTGAAAAAATTTGGTGCTCAGTGATGTCATACAATGACAGTCTAGGGTGACCACCTCTTCAAGCTTCAAAAGAACATAAAAGTATAAATCAGAAGTCTAATAAATTATTCCATGAGACTCATGATTGTTATGAAAGCATATGATAAGATTTGGGGAGAAACAAACTGAAATCTAATGTATTATTTAGTGAAAATGTTCACTGACCGTTGATCTCCTGTGTGCATTCATGATAGGGCATGAGAGCAACAGTTCACGCAGCCCCCTCGCGACATTGGGGCGTTCAAGCAAAAACACGTTTTGTTTATCTAAAAACAGGTCCACCACAGTGATAGTGACAACAGAACACAACACAGCTGCACACAAAACAGAGAACAGAACTTACTAAACATGTCTGAAGAGTTTGTAGTTGAAGAATTGATGCATTTCTATGCCCAGCCTTATTTTTTTAACAGAGTATTCAGAAATCAAACAGAAACATAGAGGAGCTACAGGCAGCCACAGTCACACCGTGTCCTAACCTGACGGCAAATGACAAGCGATAAAAGGTATATTTTCTTTGTCAAACAGAGTTTTTGTCTTAATCAGCAGTGACGAGCGACAGTAAATACTATCGATCACATGTTTTCTATTTTTGGCATTGCCAAGTTAACTCTGTCCACTGTGAACTGGCACCAGTCAAAAAACTTCCAAAAAAATAAGGCTGGGCATAGAAATGCATCAATTCTTCAACTACAACTCTTCAGACATGTTTAATAAGTTCTGTTCTCTGTTTTATGTGCAGTTGTGTTGTGTTCTGTTGTCACTATCACTGTGGTGGACCTGTTTTTAGATAAACAAAATGAGATTTTGCTTGAACGCCCCAATGTCACGAGGGGGCTGCGTGAACTGTTGCTCTCGTGCCCTAGCATGAACGCGCACAGGAGATCAATGGTCAGTGAACATTTTCATTAAATAATATATTCGATTTCAGTTTGTTTCTCACCAAAACTTATCATATGCTTTCATAACAATCATGAGTCTCATGGAATACTTTATTAGACTTCTGAATTATACTTTTGTGTCCTTTTGAAGCTTGAAGAGGTGGTCACCATAAACTGCCATAGTATGACATCACTGAGCAAATGTTTTCTTTACAATTTCTCCTTTAGTGTTAAGAAAAAGAAAGTCATATAGGGTTATAACAACACAGGGGTGAGTAAACAATGACTGAGTTTTCACTTTTGGGCGAACTATCCCTTTAATAGCCACTAGTCCTTTATTTTCCATAATTTGTATGAAATGAACAACCTGGTCATTCTACTGAACATCTCTGTGTTCCACTGAAGGAAGAACATCATATGGGTTTAAATTGACATAAGGGAACTGTCCCTTTAAGAACACGCATAAGAGATTTTGACTGTATCCTTTGATTATGTCAGCTCTGTGTGTAAATATGAGTGTGTAATGACCATATTATGTTTCACATATGGTTCATGGATCATATAAACAGTATATGATTTGAAATATACAGCATATTTTTAGCAAAGCAGAGTGGCTGCAATATCAATAGACTTTGTGGATGGGAGATAATGTTGTCACTGTTTATGTTCATCTGTGTTCTTTCAAGCTGCATTTTCAGTCGGTTATCAAGTTTCAGAATGAACATTATATTTCTGCTGTGTGTCTCTTTCTCAAGGTCTCCTTCAAGGTCACAGTCGGCATGACCTCTTGCCCGGCAGATGGTACAAATCAGGAGGTGTTGATAACCATGAGGCCTGTCGGATTTAACGAGTCTGTTACCGTACGAGTCCAACAGATGTGTGGGTGTACCTGCACAAAGAAGGGCCTTTGTCATGATGACCTGAATCCCTCGCCTTGCTCTGCAGAGACGGGCACGAGTTCAACGGATGATTGTAGAGAGGACGGAACCAAACCAGTCTGCAGCGGAAGAGGAACTTGTCGATGTGGGACGTGTGTGTGTGATTCTAGCAGACTCGGGACCGTCTACGGAAAGTTCTGTGAGATGGACGACTTTTCGTGTCCGTACGAGAGAGGCCTGGTGTGTGGAGGTGAGACTTGCTCACCGGAGGATTTAGAAGGCACTAAAATTAATTTAATTTGAATAACCATGTCCTATTGCCCATTTTTGCCATTAATGCCTAATTAAATAATTGGTAAATGAATGGTGCCTCATCTCTTGTTTGGGATACGTCTTGCTCTATGCCTACCATCACTTTTACCTGTAAACAACGTAAAGCAGTCCTGCCAATTAATATCTCTGAAAATATATCTATGGTTGTATACATGTTATAGCAAAATCAGTTGACAAATGTCTGCAGTTACATGGTTATATATTATGTTTACACATGACTGATCATTGTGTGTATGTGTTTGTTAGGGCACGGGCGGTGTGTTTCAGGTGAATGTGTGTGTCTCCACGGCTGGACGGGTGAGACCTGTGACTGTCCCGTGTCCACAGAAACCTGTGTGTCAGACGACGGATTGATTTGCGGCGGTCAGGGAAAGTGTGTGTGTGGCAAGTGTGTGTGTGATGAGCCCCAACACTCTGGAACGTTCTGTGAGAAGTGTACCGTCTGCTACAGTTCCTGTCAATCACACTGGTAATCACTTTCTCACTCAATTTTTTAGTAACATGGCTATCATGTCACTGATTGGCAGTGCTGAGTGGTAACAGATTATATGTAATCTGGATTATGTAATCATATTACAAAAGTCTAGCACTTGTAATTAGATTAAATTACATTTTAAAATACTTGAAACTTTTTAACGTATTACATGACTATATATTAACCCTTAAGGCTCACATGGGCTAGCAAGATAAAAAAGAAATTAATTGCCAACATTTAATAACTACAGTCTTGACCAACACAAAAAAGGGATCGTTTGAAAACTTAGAAGCTCTACTTTTCAATGCATGTAGGCATTATGACCAAAACTGAACAAGTGCTTTGAAATTTGCCGACAAATCAGAAGTGTTCCATTTTGATCATTTTGTTTTATTTTTAAATGTGCAATACGCATATTATTGTATTCAGTAAAAACATCAAACTCATATAATATCCATGTGTCATATGTTGTTGGAAAGTTCTCAAAGAGTAGAATACAACCAGACTATTTGTTTTACTCACAGACAAAAATATAGCGAGTATTAGCTAAGTATATGTCTTTGACATTTATGTTTCATGTGAACAGGTGTTGCTTATATGCCACGTTTTCACTTATAACTTGATTAAAATAAGCAGAACGTAAAATATCTGATGCATAGATCATTAGATAATCCACAAAAATTACAATGTTACATATGACCACCAGGAGACGGCGCCAAGTACATGACACAGACTCAATGATAACTCAAATGACACAGAATGAAACTCATTCTGTGATATCTCATTACTAAAATCATGTTTCCATGCTATGCAAACCTTTAGTCAATGTTGTGTTTGCATGTGTAATTAGTTCTTATGTACAATTATTATGTTTTTTTGTTTGTTTGTTTTTTGTCTGGAGAGGCTTTTGGACACATGGAGATGTTTTTTGGACACTATGATATATTATATTTGTAATGCTATAACTTTTGATCGCTTTGCCAAATCAACACAAAATGTTTCTCAGTTAGAGTTGACATGATTGGGAACAAAACAAAAGCATTTTGTCTGAGCCACTTTATTTACACGCAGAGATATATTATGTTAATTCAGAAAAATCAGAAAAAAAGTACATTTTTGGCCCAAGTTGTTTTGTGATTTTTCAGCAGTTTCTAAGGCTGAGAGTCTCAGAATGTGTCATAATCTATATCATTAAAAACATTGCAAAGTTTTCTTTACATTGATACCAAACACTTGACCCTCCTTGTTTTTGTTTTTTTATTTATAAGCCTATAATTTTGGGTATGCCACTGAAACAGGAAATCTTTAAAAACACCCTCAGATCTTAAAGGGTTAAACAGACAAAGTATAATAAAGTATAACAACAAAGTATAATTGTTCATAATACTTTGATCCCTCCTAATTCTTCTTTTGAAATACTTTTTTTTTAAACCTGATACTAGACCCCAGCCATTATTACACTGAAGATGGTGCGGTAATCCACACATAAATGTAGAACTGTCAGCATTAGTGTGGTAAAGTTAGTTTTAGTTAGTAAATTGCTTTTGTAATCGGCTTCAATAATGTGCATGAATGCACTTTTGTTTTGGTTTTTTGACGTTGATTCACAAATATAACTGGTCTGATCTGTTACCACACAAGGATGGCATTTGTAATGCCAAAATTGTCTGAGCAAGAATGTTTTTAGTGCATTTAATTGTTTATTAACACACACAGACAAAATCATATAAATTCTCATATTTTGATCCGTTAAGTATGTTTTCTTTAATGCATTAAAGCAACATTTTGTCAAAATGTTACAAGTGCATCTTACTCAAATGCATGCAAGTAATCCAGAAGTAATCTAAAATCAATCAGATTAGATTACCTTTTAAATGTAATCTGAGATATTACATTACTAACTACAATTTTACTCATGTAATTTTTCAAATGTACCAGATTACAATTCAGTAGTAATCTACCCAGCACTGCAACATCTGTCATTCAAACACAAAGGGGCCCGTTCAGACCAAACGCGCCCTTGCGCAAAAAAAAGTAGACACAGCGAAATTAATAGAACAGAACACAGGTGTCTTGAGACGCGCTTTTAAAAGTTGCTATTCTCGTTAACCTGAAATAGTGTCTAAAACACTCATCAGCGAGCCGCAGCGCAACAGTCAAAGACGTCTAGTGCATGTTTACATAGAAAACAACTGGAACTACTGCGTGGATGGATGCAAAACCTCATTAGGTGAGAACGGCCCATAAGGCTGTTTTCACACTATTTCGATTAGTTGGTCCTTGGGTAATTATAGTTTTTAAAGCAAAAACAAAAGAAAAAGAATGTGGAAGTGGAAGTGAAAGTGGAGATTTATAGTGAAAAAGGACTTAAATATTGATCTGTTTCTCACCCACACTTATCGTATCACTTCTGAAGACATGGATTAAACCACTGGAGTTGTATGGGTTACTTGTATGCTGCCTTTATGTGCTTTTTGGAGCTGGTCACCATTCAATTGCAATTTGTGTTCAGCAGAAAGTCATACACTTCTGGGATGGCATGAGGGTAAATGATGACAGAATTTTTATTTTTGGGTGAATTATTCCTTAAAACGAAAACATTACTGAAAAAATTAGTGGCTGTTAAGATAATAAGTCTTGTTTTCAGAGAAATCTAACTAAATTTGTTTAGATTTGTGCTTTTAAAACAAGAACAAACTATTTGCCAATATTTTTTGTTACCTTTGAATCAAATTTTTGTTTCTTACCCAATTTGCAAATAGTTTTTTAATGTTATAAGCATAAACGTTACTACATTTTGACACAAGATACAAAATATCTTATGTCATTTTGCTTCTCTAGCATATAGTTGTTTACCAGGAAGAGAACGCACTATAAATTGGTATCTTGTTCAGTTTTACTTTTATACTTACGTTTTTGTCTCTATGGCTTTACGACCAAAATATAACATGCATAAAACGTCATGCAAGCCCTGTAGAGGGTTACGATAGTTCCTGCATTTTTGATCGAATGGTTTCTTTCTCTACCAATCCATCAATCGTGAAACTATATAAGTCCAAAGTCCTACTCCACATCTGCCCAAAAGAAGGCCTCTTAATATGGCATACAGTGGCAAGAAAAAGTATGTGAACCCTTTGGTATTAGCTGGTTTTCTGCATTTATTGGTCATCAAATGTGATCTCATCTTCATTAAAGTCACAAGTCTAGACAAACACAATGTGCATAAGCTAAAAACACACAAACAATTATAATCTTTCATGTCTTCACCGAACACATCCCATTAAACATTCACAGTGCTGTGGAAAAAGTAAAAGATCCTTAAAGTGGATTTAATAACTGGTCAATCCTCCTTTTGGCAGCAATAACCCCAACCAAGCGTTTCCGGTAGCTTCGGGTTAGATCTGCACAATGTTCAGAAGGAATTTTGGACCATTCTTCAGCACAGACATATTCTTAGGATGTCTGGTGTGAACGGCTCTCTTGAGGTCATTCCACAGCATCTATATTGGGTTAATGTCTGGGCTCTGACTGGTACACTCCAAAAGGTGGATTATTATTATTATTATTATTATTATTTAAACCATTCTGTAGTGGATTTACTTCAATGTTTAGGGTCATTTTCCTGCTGCATCACCCAACTTCTACTGAGCTTCAGCTGGCATACAGCCACCCTAACATTATCCTGTAGGATATCTTGATAAACTTGGGAATTAATTTTTCCCTTGATGATGGCGAGTGGTCCAGGAAAATGTGGAAAATGGAAAACTTCATGTTGGTATGCGGTGCTCTTTTTATGCCATACGTAGTTCTGCGTGTTCTTCCCAAACAATTCAACCTTAGTTTCATCAGTCCACAAAACATTATCCCAGTAGCATTGTGGAGTGTCAAGGTCATTTTTTGCAAACTTCAAGTGCACAGCAATGTTTTTGTTGGAAAGCAGCAGCTTCCTTCATGGTGTCCTGCCATGAACACCATGCCTGTTTAATAATTTCTGTATTGTAGACTCCTAAACAGAGATGTTAACCAGTTCCAATGATTCCTTCAAATCTTTAGCTTTCACTCTAATGTTGTTTTTTATTATTATTATTGAGCATTCTGCAGTGTGCCCTTTGAGTCATCTAGGCTGGACAGCTACTTCTAGGGAGAGTAGAAGTCTAAATTGTCTCTATTTATAGACAATTTGTCTAACTTTGGACAGATGAATATCTAAGCTCTTTGAGATAACTTTGTAAACCTGCAAAGCAAAAATTCTCGATTGTAAATCTTCTGAAATCTCTTTTTTTGCAAGGTATGGACCACATCAACAGATGCTTCTTATGAATAGCAAACTCACAATGTTTGAGTGCTTTTTATAAGGCAAAGTAGCTCTAACCCACACCTCCAATCTCGTCTCATTAATTAGATTCCAGGTTTGCCAACTCCTGACTGATTAACTTTTGTTGACATCTTTAGCCTAGGGGTTCACTTAATTTTTCCACAGCACTGTGAATGTTTAATGGGATGTGTTCAATAAAGACATGAAAGATTGTGTGTTGTTAGCTTATGCACATTGTGTTTGTCTATACTTGTGACTTTAATGAAGATGAGATCACATTTTATGACCAACTGATGCAGAAAACCAGCTAATTCCAAAGGGTTCACATACTTTTTCTTGCCACTGTACTTATGCTGCCTTCAGTTTTATCTTCAGGTCAGGATGGCTACAAATGCAGCTTACATAGGCAGTGCACTAGATTTTAAAATGTTGTGCTTTCTGTCTTTCTCTCTTTAACAGGAGTTGTGTGAACTGTCATCTGACTAATGGACTTGAATCAGATGGTTTTCAGCTTTGTAATCACAGCTGCACATCATTAGTGGATTATGTCGATGACATCACAGGTAGGTGAAACATCAACCAAGTGAATGTAAACATTGAAATTCAGTCTTTCTGAAATTATTCATTTAGAGAATCTTGTAACACAGCCTGATAATCAATAACAGAAAACTTCTGTATGTGATTTGATGTGAACTTTGATATAGTTGTGTTATAAATGCTCTGTATTGTGTGATTGAATGAACTGTGTCTTTATTCAGAGTTGGTGAGAGGGAAGTACTGCCTGTATCCCATCACTGATAAGTGTCAGTACCGCTTTCTCATGGATTTGGCATCAGATCGGCCTCAGCTGCACATTAGCAGACATCCTGGTGAGGAAGTGAATTACTGTCTTCATCTTCTCTTCCTCCTCCTTTCTCTTTTTCAGCTCATCTGTGTTTGTGAACCTCACAAGAACATCTCCAGGTCACATTTCACCCCAAAATTAAGAGAACAAAATAAAGAAATAATATTTTGCATGAAGAAAATGAATCCTATTTTGGATTTGTGCATTGTGACATTATTTTCATGATAATTAAGTAAGGGATAATGTAAAGTCAGACAGTTGTTATTGCTAAATAAACCCGATGTGAAGCGGCTTATTACTAAATAAACTAAATAAATAAATAAATGGACATAAAATATTGATTTGCATTGAAATTATTTTATATGTGAGAAGAAATAAATCGCCGAATGGCTGAATTCCACCTCTGGTTTGCGTCGGAGTTCTGTTTATTTTGTAATTAATAACCATCTGACTGCTCATTATCCAGCTTATTACAAGACTACTTGCCAATTAAATACATAATTGGACATGAAACATTGATTTGAGTTGAAATTTATTTTATTACCTTATTGTAGAGATCGCAGAGTGATCCCAGAATTAGAAAGATGACCGGTCTGATATGACTTAATCCCTGTATGTGCGGTTGTTACTTAGAAATATCAGACCACTAGGTGGCGCCATTGACCAATCAGAATCGAGTATTCCAGAGACCTGTGTAATAAACACCTTTAAGCCACAAATTCTTATTTGAATTCGATTAGAGATGTTTGCGTTCATATTGAGATCTGACTTTTGAATGCAGTGGTATTTTGGCAAATCTGAGCACAGTTTGAGATGTTGTTGAGAACTTCTGAAGCTCTAGAGAAGGCACACTTGAGATTACTGGGGTTTTTCCCATGAGAAACATCTGAGATGCAGAAGGCTTCAGCAAAGCACACTACAGTTTTTAATCTCCATTTTATCTCATTGCTGACCAAGAGAAACAGTTGAGATATTAAAAGTGAAATAAAAACCTAAATGCTTCTAAAAATCATAAATGTGATGGTGAAATTGTGGCAAATGGATACATTTGTTTAGGACAAAATAAGCCCAAGAATACATTCATGACCCAAAAATCAGCCAGATGTTTCTCGGTTCTACAGTGTAACAGTCTAAGGACGGGCAAGGAGGAGGCGGGAACGCAGCAACGTGGCTGCGTGCGTCTCTCTCTCTCTCGAACCGCCATCTTCGGCCGCCCCTTATCTCGCTCTCCCGCTGATCAGCTGATTCAGCACCGGCCGTGCTCCATCACGGCCCGGCCACGCCCTCCTCCTCATCACATGCAGTTAAGACATTAACAACAGCTGGAAAACAAGCCATGTCCAAACCAACCAGACTGTTCACTGACAGAGGACGAGTGGTCAACACTTAGGAAATGTTGTACGTTTGGCTCAGATCCAGTCCGGTCCAAACACAAAGAAGATAAAGTAGCATTTTGACATTTTGTAAGTTTCCATGGAAATCTGCAAGTAGGGCTGAGGACAGAGAATGCAGGTTCACACACTAACACACAATAGTTCAGGCTGTTTCCAAGAAACAGTGAGGAGGCGTGGGGCGTGTCCACTGTTACATTCGGGAAAGTAACTTTATAAGAGAGAATGTGCACTGTTAGGGGAGCAAAACAAGTCACAGGAAGGAGAAATCACTAATGAGATCTCTTGAATATCTCAATTGTTTCTCCCAGACAGCAATTAATGGAATAGATAGTTTTTACTTTATTTATAGTTTCTGTCATCATTTACTCAAACCCATATAACTTGAAGAACTTGAAGAAATAAAAAAGATGTTCGGCAGATAGTTTCTCCTCAACAAAAAAAAAACATACAAAAAAAAAAGACCCCTAGAAATCTCACGTGTCTAGAGTTCTTCAAAGACCAAATGATCTGAGCTATGCTATTTGTATTTATTTTATAGCTTTATACTCTCACTGTATGCCAACTTTGTGTATATTTTTATTTCAATTTATAGGATTGTTGATTTAGCGCGTTAATGCACTGCGATTCGTTATATAAAGAATAACGCGTTACAAAAATTAGCGCAATTAATCATGTTTCCGGACTGTAATATAGCATATTCCTACCATCTGATCAATTCAAGCTTGAAGTACCACCTGTTTTCAGCAGGGGACAGTAAGCAAAACTCCAGCTGTATAGGCAACAAACCACACTCAGGCTTGCTTGACACTAGCACAAGATGAGAACGCATTCTTGCGTTCAAACACAGCCGCACGGAGAGCAATTCTAAATGTAGGGGTCTCAAGATGTATTTTTCTAAGTTTCAAACTACGTTTAACTTGACACATCGATCTAAAAATGCTGCATTTATGATGCTACGTAACCAAAGTAAGATGCTCAAAAAGCGTCCGTCTGACGCAGGTGTACACGGTAAACCCTAATAAGTTAGCAGAACTCAAAAAAATGATGTTACTGATTGCCTCTAATTTAAAAGTTAACAAACCAATGTTTAAAGGTGCTGTAAGTGATTTCAGCCATTCTACATCCACGAGACTGAGCCCAGAGGTTGCGCTAGAAAAATATTTATCCGTCATTTTGACGGGCTGAATTGTAAAATTTCTGTCATCATCTATTTTTATCCGTCAGAGCCTACTACATTCAGAGGCGTAGCATCCTTTATAATGGCATATACGTGACAGTGGATAGGCTTAAATGAAAGATTTTTTTGTGTCCCCAAGTGCAAGTGTGGTAAATGGTCTGCACTTATATAGTGCCTTTTTTAACATTAGCAGTTCCAAAGCACTTTACACTGTGACTCATTCACCCATATGCCAATGATGGCAGAGCTGCCATGCAAAGTGCTAGCCTGCCATTGGGAGCAACTTGGGGTTCAGTGTCTTGCCCAAGGACACCTCAGCATGTGGAGTCATGTGGGCTGGGAATTGAACCACTAACCCTGCAATTAGTGGCCAACCTGCTCAACCATCTGAGCCACAGCCGCCCAAGTTCTATCTGTCAATCAAACGCTGTGCTAAAACAAGATTTTTATACTATGCCAGTTATGTGCCGCTTTAAAAAGAAATAAATGTCCGAATGGAAAACTTGAAAATGCACATACATACATAAAATATCACAGATGAGAACCACACACATCTCCTGGGCTCTAGTGCAGGTACTTTACTTATCTGACAATTCTGCCCTAAATGTCATGTTTGCGCTTAGATTAAAAATGCAAGTTAACCGGATGGGCTGGTTTGAGTATTTCTGTAACTGCTGATCTCCTGGGATTTTCACACACAACAGTCTCTAGAATTTACTCAGAATGGTGCCAAAAACAAAAAACATCCAGTGAGCGGCAGTTCTGAGGATGGAAACGCCTTGTTGATGAGAGAGGTCAACAGAGAATGGCCAGACTGGTTTGAACTGACAAAGTCTATGGTAACTCAGATAATCACTCTGTACAATTGTGGTGAGAAGAATATCATCTCAGAATGCTATTGTTGGCGCTGTTTTGGTGGCACGAGGGGGATCTGCACAATATTAGGCAGGTGGTTTTAATGTTGTGGCTGATCAGTGTGTTTGTTTTACAGAATCTGAAATTTCACTATTGTACATGATAACACACCCCCACTTTCCTTTATTTATTTAGTACACCCGCTTTCACATCGCTAGAAATGCTGCATAGTGTAGTGGTTAACATACTCATCAAATAATCTAAAGCAGTCGATGTGTAACTTTATTACCATAACGTTTCATTTTTAAATGCTTATTGCACAATCTGTCAAAGCATAAATACAGTATTTGTAACATTTATTTATACAAAACAATGTATTGTTATAGAACATAAAATAAAAAATAATTTTAAAACAGTTATCATAAAAAGGCTAACTTATATACACTGATGAGCCAAAACATTATGACCACCTGCCTAATATGCATTTGGTCCTCCGTGTGCTGCCAAAACAGTGCCGACCCACCAAGGCATGGACTCTGCCAGACGTTGTCCTGTGGTATCTGACACAAAGACATGAGCAGCAGATCCTTCAAGTCCTGTAAGTTGTGAGGTGGATCCAGCGCATCCCACAGATGCTCAATCGGACTGAGATCTGGGGAATTTGGAGGCCAGGGCAACACCTTGAAATCTTTATGTTCCTCAAACCATTCCCAAAACAATGTGTGCAGTGAGGCAGAGTGAATTATCCTGTTGAAAGAGGCCACTGCCATCAGGGAATACCATTGCCATGAAGGGGTGTACCTGGTCTGCAATAATGTTTAGGTAGGTGGCACATGTCAAATTGACTTCCACGGCCTTCCATGTGGTGTAAAAGAAAACCGGACTCGTCATACCAGGCAAACTTCTTCCACTTCTCCAAGGTCCAGTTCCGACACTCGCGTGCCCATTGTAGGTGCTTTTGACGGTGGACAGGGGTCATCATGGGCAATCTGACCGGTCTACGGCTACGCAGTCCCCACACGCAGCAGGGTGCAGTGCACAGTCGTCTGGCCATAACAAATTGGCCCTAGTCAATGTTGGCCCTGGCTCAGGTTTTTACTCCTGCCCATTTCTCCTGCATTCAACACATTGACTACAAGAACTGATTGTTCGCTAACCATCTAATCTACCCAAACCTTGACATGTGGCCTTGTTAGGAGAGGATCAACATTATTCGCTTCACCTGTGAGTGGTCATATTGTTTTGGCTCATCAGTGAATGAGTTTCTACATATTCTCCAAATATTTAGATCTGTTTATTCTAGGATATTGTAGACAACCATGAAAAATACATGACAAATACAGGGCAGTAAATCATTTTCAGTGCATTGTGTCATTGTAGCTGCTTTTGACTCAGTCTTCCCACTGCATGTACACGCTTGTGACCAGCGGATGTCCTCAGCGTGCAGTGTTTCGAGCGCTTCGAAACAGTGAATCATTTTCAGAAGCAATTGGTTCAATTGACCCGAAGTTTCAGACATCACTAGCCAGTGCAGTGAATGCTAGCATGCTGAATGCATGTTACTTTGTATCACTATAGGCTACTTTGTTTAGCATTGCAGTTGCTCAATGAGTAAAGCAATATAAAACTTTTATAATTTGTACCTGTCCTCAACCAAAGCTCAAGCTCCACTATTCCCCGTAATGGTAACCCCCAAAACTCCAACATAACAGAAACTCAACATAACATTAAACCGTAACAATTCTCCCCCTTTACATTCTCTTGCACAAAGACACTTTATATAAAACGTAATTTTAACATCTACTCTGCCTGTCAAGTGAGTACCATGCAAAGCATGCTGTGAAATTGCCTTAAATTTAAAGAGACAAGTTCATTAAACTCAAAACAACAAAACAGTTCAGGTTACTTAAAAGGTGTCAGTTTTATGAACTCAAAAGAAAGAGAAAGTTCTAAATGTTCATCAAGGTTAATTTATTTGAATTACTTTGTATGATTACATTTTTCCCTACTCAAAACAATGAGTTATTTTTGAGCATTTGTGTTTACAGTGTACATTGACGTGTCTTTAGAAAAGCCCTTATAATAAATCTATCTCGGACATAGGTGAAGAATTCAATCACAAAACTGACTGCTGTGGACTGTAGCCAATGATAGGCTTGCGTGTGTTTAGTAATATGGAAATAAACAATATGTTGCCTTCTAAAGCCACTTTTGGTATCGTCTTATCAGTGCTTTACTCGTCTGCCACACATTTTAATTATCTGAATGATTATATCAATAATTAATTACACTGTGCTGCACTTACTGATTGCACTGCATCATTTTATTTCTGTATTCTTTTCCTTTTTTAATTCATTTTAAAAATGTGTACTTTTTAAATGTATCACTTTATATTCTTATTTCTAGTTCTAAATTGGTTCAAATCATTTTTATGTAAAGCACTTTGAATTGCCATTGAAATGTGCTATATAAATAAACTTGCCTATATATTGCATTTATAGTTATTTAATCATTATATATTGAAACATTGTTATTTGAGGGCCTTTCTCAGAAAATATTTAGAAATGTGATTAATTGCAATTAATCTGATTAATTAATCGGCATATCATGTTATTAATTCCATTATAAAAAGTAAGCGATTGACAGTCCTACTTTTTTATTTTTGGACAAACATCAGAAAACAAAGTTGATACTTCAAACAGACATGACTGAGAGTGAAAGAGCAACATCTGAGTAATACAACCTTCCTGTGGGCAGATTAGAGAGATCAGAGATGTGAAGAATTTAGGAATTTCTTTTGTTTATAGTTTCGTCTCTCTCAACAGTGTGTGTTTGGAGTCACCGTTCCTGTAAGATGTTCCTCAGTGTTTTTCTCCTGACGGTGATGTTGGGTATCTGCATGCTGGCCGGGGTCAGACAACTACTGAGAAATAGAAACTGTTCATGGCCGACAAACCCCAACCAACAGTTTGAAGAAAGCCAAAAGGTGCGTGTAGGCTTTATATGTGTGGATGTCTTGTATAAGCAAAATAAAACATTTGAATTGAAATTTAAACAAATAGGTCACCCAAAAAAACTCACTTTTTGCCTTGGAACACAAATGGAGATGTTTTGTAGAATGTTCATGCTGCTCTTGCATAGATTGACAGTGAAAGGGAAAAGAGGCTGTCAAGGCTGTCCATGCGACTTGTGCATTTCAGTCTTCTGAGGCTTTGTGTGAGATATGGGCTGAAATTTAAGTTGTTTTGCACTTCTAAATCTTCTGTACCGCTATAGGGACCCTATTTTAAGAGCGCAAGCATTAGGCACAGTGCAATGCCTTAAGTCATAATCGCAAATCAGTGGGCATAGCTATGAAGTTTTGGTATTTTTGTACAAGAATGCGCTAAGTCTAAGCGCAAGTGGGTTTGGTGAAATCGCCCGCGCAACGCGCAAAAAGGCTGGACCAGGTGCATTTTAATTGTAAGGTTCTTCTCCGGTTATTCCAGCATCTGCGTCCTATTATACAGTCCATTCCCACAAGCATCAGCCTTATGAACAAAGACAGCACATTAATAAAATGTTGGTACTGTAAATGGACTGTATGCAGTGAATTAAAAGAATAAAACATTTGGTTTTTTGTAGATTAACTGCGTCCTTGAATGTCAGGTATATTTCTATGACAGTGACACGCTCCTTTTATACGCGTGGAAAATGAGATTCTCGTTAGAATTTGGATGTATGCTCCTTTAAATTAAGTAATTATTATGAATCATTTTCATCTTCTGATACAAAAATCATGGCTAGTATTAACAGTGATTGTATCGGCATGCACTTCACTTCTACCGGTCCATTTTGATTTAAAAAAATATTATTCATTTATTGAAACACGAAAATGTTTTACCAAAAGTATTTCTAAATTCAAATTACACTTCAAACAAAACAAAAATATAATAAAAATAACAAAGTGGTCAAAGCATCATACTAAATCCAAATATTTTATTTTGACATATTTCTCAGGAAAATAGCAGATTGCACGTTGCGGCACTTCATTTACATACAATACACCCACAGTTTGCGCACCTCCACCCACAGATTACGCAAACACTCCCACCCACACCCACTTGTGCTTGGCGCTGGCACTGGCACGAAAATTGCACTTAGAATTAGCGCTCTCACGAAAATTGGATAAAAAGTTGCACACGGTCGTAGCGCGTAACTTACGAAAATAGAGCCCTAGGTCTCAAATCCCATTTGTGTACATTCAAATATGGCATGTCAAGTTGCATCAGATCAGGTTTGACATGTAAATGCGTGGGCTGTGTAACCATGACTATGTGTTCGCCATAAAAAATATCTATTTTATGTCTTAAAACAGGATTCAGCATACGTCTCCACGACCAATGAAAAAACAATAACATACCGGGGGGACCAGCTCCCGAACCACCTGGTGGAAATGCAGTCACACGTGCCCAAGATGCCACTGAGGGACGCCTGGCAGTGACGGGGGTCAAAGGTCACTCCAGAAATGCATTCTGTTTTTTTCTCGATTTCCAAAGCACTTACTTTGCGAGAGCAGCATCCTGTGTGGTTTTGTTAGGGCGCTTTTCCATGTTGAGTTGTTTAATTTATTATGTTAAGTGGCATTAAATTTCTGTCGTCCTGACTCCACACAGGAGGTAAATTAAAAGAGAGGCAGTACGTAAACATACATATACAGTATACGTGAATGAACCTCACTGATATGGTTTAGACACGTTCACCTCAAAACACTCGGCCAGTAACCTCCAATAATGTGTATAATTTAGATACAGTGTATGTATGCGAGAGTGAGTTTGTGATATGTTTATTTGTTTTATTTTTAGTTGGCAATACACTACAGACTTGCTATGTTTGGAATAGCATACTTCCATACTACTCATACTGTTTTTGCTATATGTATAGTGTGCACAGTATGCAGATTTTCTGTATACATTGAACACCATGGAATAGCATATCAGCCATGATTTTTATCCCTTTTTTTATCGTTATTGGGTTGGGCTCCAAAAAGTTAATTTTTTTAAAGTTTTAATTTATGCTTAAATAACTTTTAAAAAGATTTAATCTTACCTAAATTTGAATTAAAAATGCTAGATAGTATTTTTATTACCAAAATGATAATTGGACGTCACTTGCAGAAATAAACATAACGTAATGAGTTCCTGTGACAACAATTTATCATACTGCTGTTTGAACCATTTATCAGAGCATACTGTTTTACATGCTGTTTGTTTTTTTAATAGTGTACAGTATGCTGTGTAGCATGCAGTATGCTTCTGTTCTATTCCAAACATCTTTATTTCTGAGATGACTAGATGTCACTCGCTAAATTAATCATGCAACATAGTGAGGCGTTTATTGCTGCATACTGCATACTTTTTCATATACTGTTATACAGCATAGTATGCCTAAGCAGTATAGTAGTCCATTCTGATCATAACCTTTAGTAAACCCCTGTCCTGCTAACTAATATTAGTATGCCACCTAGTGTTCAACACGTGCATAATCATTCCTAGCAACTTTCTGAATAGCAGTGGGATTTATATATGTATATATGCAGTTTAGATGGTTTTTGATGCATTTTGATTGTTAAAATGGCATTCAGTCTTATTAACTGTCAGCATTGAAGCACAGATCACAAATATGAATTAAAAGTACGTTAAAAAATTATTCCTCAGCACTTTTCCATGCTCAAATTATGCTGCACATTTATATGAATCCCTAACACAACTGGAGTTTTAAGGAAGTTTATTCTTGTGTTGAGTTTTGTGTTAATTATTTCCCTGCTGTTCTGTATTTATATCTGTTGTTGTGTACTACTGATGCTCAGTTCTGTTCCAGCCCTAAATACTGGACGAGCCCAATGATGCAGCGAGTAATGGTACCTACCTTTGTGGTCACCATAACACATGTTTTAACACAATGTTTACATCAAGCTAACACTAAACAAATATTTATTTTTTTGCTTGTCTTTTAGTTTATTATTATTATTATTATTTTAGAAATAATTACTTTGTTGAATATTTTGTATAGTGTGAACAACTCCTGGTACAAAGCAATACGGTGTTGGCACATGTAGGTTGTGAAACTGCACAATTCTGACTGACTGTAGTTTGTGTGCTTTTGAATGTACTTGGATTAATCACAAGTCTCACATCAGCCCTGAATGTTATTCATTTTGGTCTAATTTCATTAATAAGAATTCGTCATTTCAATAAAAATCACAACAAAATGATTTGGTTTCTGTAGAATTCTTCTATGAAAAATCATAATATGTTTACCATTGTTGCGTTATACAGAATAATTATAAGAGCAGATCAATCAAGTTTATGGGATATTACATTTAATAATAGATCATTTATGTCAGTTTGTTTTATATTTTCATATTTGCAACTTTTTGTTAAGAGTGTGCAGTAAAGTTTATTATTGGTTAGATTTTTAGGATCATTCTGCTTTTATTCTCTGCTTTAATGGAATAAAATCTAAGGTTTTCTTAAGAACATTTTTGTGAATCCAGCCCCTGGGGTTTTCAACAAGGGGGCGCGATATTACGGGGATTTTGATTCATCCCACTGAGTCTTTTGAATCCGTTCACGCATCAATGAACAAATCTGAATGAATCTCTTTAGTGAAAGGTTCACTAAAGAAATGTATTCAGATTTGTTCATTGATGATTCAGTAACCATTTCTTGCCAGTAAGTGGTGACAAATGTGTGAAATATGTGATAAGTCATTGAATCTTTTATTCAACTGATTGTTCACGATCAAAAAAATGGAAGTGATCGAGAATGACTCGTTCACCTTGAAGATTCATACAAAAACCGAATCAAAACACTGCTTGTCTTTTAGGCATATACTCAAGTGACGTGAAAAGGATTAGGGAAAAAAAGGTATGACGAACAGTACATAAAATATGGATTCACGTGCATCATGCAAAATATCGATTCAGATCACTATTTAAGTCTTTCTTTACTATAAATTCTCCTCCCTGCCTAGTAGGTGGCGATATGCATGGAGAATGCTTCAAAGAAGCTTCAATGTTTTGGACCCTGCTGACTTGCATTGTATGGACCTACAGAGCTGAGATATTCTTATAAAAATCTTCATATGTGCGCAGCAGAAGAAAGAAAGTCATACACATCTGGGATGGCATGAGGGTGAATAAATGATGAGAGAATTTTCATTTTTGGGTAACCTATCCCTTTAAGGAGGAAGGACTTCATGCGTTTCGGCTTCAGTTCCAGTGACCACTAAGAGACACCAAATACTAACAAGAGAGCACGGCTGTAGTCAGGTTGTAAAAAAAATATCAGCGTGAAAAATGTATTTTGATTACATATTATTTAATGTAAAGTTGTAAAAAACACAACTAGAGTTTGTGAGTTGAGGGTTTATGTTTGCGGTAAGTTGGCTTTCAAATGACCAGTTTGCTTAAACATCTTACATTTCTATAATAAGCATTGTATGTTCAGCTGCAATGAAATAAATCACTGGTTTTAGTAGAAGATTAATGTTAGTGCAACCAGTCTAGCTTGACCCACTCTAAGTGAGATTGAAACCTGGGACACCAGCATGGGAGGCAGGTGTGCTAATGAGGATGCTAAAGGCTACAACTTCTAATGTCAATTGCTGAGGGGAGAGAGGTTTACACACTGCACTGCCACCTACCAGCTGGCTATAATTACACACACACACACACCCCCACCTGGGTCACGGCACCACTGTAACTGGTCCTACTCCACCCGCTCCGAGCGGGATTCGAACTGGCGTCTTAAGCATGGCAGGCCGGTGCACAAACGAGGAGAATGCTCCATCATCAGTGGCTAGTGCGCCTCTTAGGACCAAGGGAGTGAGGTTTACACACTGCACAGCACCTACCAGCTGACTACCATTACTTTAGCCTGACTAAATATTTAAGAGACTACAAATGTTTAAATGTCAGTGTTCTTTTCAGGGTTTTTTTTTTTTTTTTTTTTTTTCTAATGTTCAATGAAGAAAACGGCATCTATTCATTTGCAATGCGACTGACTTTAATATCATTAAAGCGTTTAATCGAAACGAACAGATATTTACATTTACTCATTTGGCAGAGGCTTTTATCCAAAGCGACTTACAAAAGAGGAATACATTATAAGCGAATTATATATAAGCGAAGGAGACAGTGGTACGAAAAGTGCTGCATTACAAAGTTTCACTAGCATCAGAATATTAGTATTCAAGACAGATTTAAAGTGCAACAAGAATTATTATTTTTTATAATAATAATAATTATTATTATTATTATTGTGTGATATGATGATGTGATTATTTTTCATTTTCACGTAGTTCTTTTCTATTGATTTAGAGCTTATTTTCCATTATGCTCTAAAATATTCAAAAGCAGTTTTCTTCTTAGCATATGACCTCTTCATTAATTCTCTAATGTTATTTATAACCTGTAATTAATTATTTTGCTGATAAAAACATTTTTGTTCAGTGTGTAAAGATAATGTTAGACTTTAAAAACACAAAATCCCACAAAGTATAGATAAATCTCCAAATTAATGATGCATCATGATACATTTATTGACTGCACAAATAAATGTATCATTTTAACTGAAATGTTGCATTTCAGAAATTGTATCTGTGTTCTAAAACCGTTTCATTGTTACTTTTGGAATATGTGCGCATGACAATATTGAACAGTGGAACGAAAATGAAAAATACAAATATAGACATGTCTCCAAAACAGCCATATATTACAGTCAACTTTGACTTTATTACAAGTTTTTAAACTTAAAGTAAACGATCAGTAAATACAAATGCACATGCTCCATTAAATAATAATAAAACTAAAGATAAACAGACTTGATCGAGTTGATCCTAAAATCATAAATATAGATTCAAAGTGCGACTCTGATAGACTTCAAAGCACAAATCAAACTGAATTATAAATAGAGTTTCAAGACAAGTCTATATACATTTTCAATTTGTACTGAGTTCAGATTTACTGTCAAAGAAATTAGAACTAATGTACAAAAATTGCTCCGTTGACACTTTAAATCTCCACATTTCATGATGATGTTTTCTTAAAATCTTTTATAGACTTGTGTCAAGCCTAAAACAGTTCAATAATCAAGAAGCATTAATTACAATAATACAATTCAATTGTGCAGTTATTCAGAATTGTTTTTGATTTTCATAAAGTGCCTCAAATAGACGTGAATGAACGGAGAATTTGTTGACAGCAAATGCAGACTGAATATAAGACAGTTTTGCAGTTTATTTCACATTTACATTAGCTACATTATAAAGTTTTTTCATCGCTGTATCCATAGAGCACTACGGAAAATCTCTATAACACCTGAGAGAGACCTTCTGCCGATGCATGGCTCATAAAACACATTTAATAATCTTTTAAGACGTCTATTTTGACCAAACCAATGGCACTTGCATGATTTAATTATGCACTGAAAGCTAAATTAACCCTCTGATGGTGTCCATTAGAAGAACCACTTTTCAGAGTTAATGGCATGGGGTGATTGCTTTTGACCCCTTCTCATAATAATATACAACTGTCCTTTTTATATGCCACTATATTTTAATATTTATGACAACATAAATTCAATATGGGTGCGTAAAGTAACCTACATCGAGAATATTTGACAAAATCTTCTGTAACTCTCTGTAAAAAAAAAAAAAAAAAGAAAGAAAAAGAAAAGAAGATTGCGAATGATTATGTTGTTGTTACTTATTATAAGTGAAATATGTAATTTTGTGATTTAATTATGCATGCATCAGAGGGTTAATTGGTGCGTCCACGTGTTCCCCTTATGTTTACAAAATGATGTGCCATATTTTCAGTCGTTTTACTCAGTGACTGAGTCCGTTCCGGACGGGTTCTGTATTGTGGATCATTTCAGGGGACTGACAGGCCGGGCTGCCCGGTCCACTCTGCTCGCTGTCGGTATCGCTGCCCTTTTTAACCCCGTTCGACCCGGGCTCACCGGCGCTGTGCGTTTTCACGTGTTTACTGAGGTGGTCGCTGCGCATGAAGCGCTTGTTGCACACCGGACAGGCGAATCGTTTTTCCCCGGTGTGTGTGCGTAAATGCCGCTGGAGCTCATCGGACCTGGTGAAGCGCTTTCCACAAAACAGCCAGTTACATACGAACGGCCTTTCGCCGGTGTGCCAGCGCAAATGCGCTTTGAGATGCGACGTCTTTCCGTATACCTTCCCGCAACCCGGGATGTGGCAACTGTGGAGCCCCTTTCTGCGCAGGCTGGCCCCCGCGGGCCCCAGTCTCTCCGCCTCATGGCAGTTCGGACAGTCACAGGTCGCTCTGCCCGAGTAGCGCCGCGTGGTTGAGCGGGGAGATCCAGCCAGGGTTACCGCAGGAGACCCGGCTAAAACCGGTCCACTGGCGCCGGCTATAGAATTTGGGTTGGGTTCTGAATAAGTAGCTGATAAAACCGGTTTGAATCCGTCCATCAGGTGCTGCCCACTCGTGAGAAGATGAGGAGACGGGCTGGCACTGAACGCGGAGTGGGTAAAAGAAGAATAGTCTGAGTTATACCCACCCAAGGGCGAGTGCAGGGAGCTTTGGAGCGCGGCGCCGTTTGCGCTTTGAACATCAATCCAACCGGTGCCCACATCCCACCAGGAGGACCCACTACCAGTGCCCACGTCCCCGGCGGAGATGCCAGCATGCGCGGATTTGAACCACGTCTCGTACGGGTGCGCAACGCTCATCCTCGGGTAAATCCCTTGTAGAGTGTCCACTTTAGAGATGAACACCGACTGCGCGCTCGGGTCCGGGGAACTGTTGGCGATTGAAGTCTGAAACACAGGGTAGTCGTTGCCAAACGGGCTGGTGGAGGTGTTCGTGCCCGTTAAGGAAAAGGAGCTATTGGCGCTGAATGAATCGTTCCGTTGCGCACCGAAAGGCGAGAGAGAACAGCTGCTGGGCGCTGCGCGTTTCCACGGGTGAAATCCTCCTTTTCCAAACGCGCCGCTGTCCGAGGAGGGACTCGAACTCCCGATTTTATTACAGGTCGCTGCTAACATGGCCAATGGAGTGGATCCAACCCTAGGTTCCTCCTGAGACCAGAAGAAGAAAAAAAAAACATAACAGATGCATTAAGATTGGCTCACATGTACAGTTTAAACATATATCTTCAAATCGAAAAGTTGCATTAGTTTAAATGTAACCAACTTTGTTTCAAACCTTTCAGAGACAGTTGTATTTGCTGATGGGAATACTGTAATAATGATTACTTCTTAATCATGAAGACACAACAAATGGTTCACGAATAACTATTTTTTTTACTACTAATTTTATTACTAATAAAGCATTAAGAATAAAAGCAAAAATCGAGGTTACAGTGAGACACTTACAATGGAAGTCAATGGGGCCAATTTTTGGAGGGTTTACAGTCAGAAATGTGAAGCTTATAATTTTATAAAAGCACTTACATTAATTAATCTGTTAAAACTCATGTATTATTTGAGCTGCAAAGTTGTTTAAATTGTCGTTTTTAAGGCCGTTTTAGCCTGTTATGTCGTCTTGGCAACAAAGTTGTAAAACTGGCTATAACTTTACACAGAAAAGGCTTGTAAGCAATTTTATCACACTAAAATCATCTTAACACTCACATTGTTTACGTCTCGTGGTCATACTTTTGAAACAGTGAGTATTTTAACGTTTACGGATTGGCCCCATTGACTTCCATTGAAAGTGTCTCACTGGAACCGCGACTTTTGCTTTTTTTAAAGAAAAGGAGGGACGAGTCTAAACTAATTTTTGCGGTAATCAACATTATGCCACAAATGCTGTCGATTGAGCTCAACTTGTATTGAACCCAGAATATTCCTTTAAGATTTGCTGATGGCAATATTAATAAAAATAAAGATTCCAATCAGAACCAGAAATGGTTTTACAGACTTATACCAATGCAGAAACATTTTGCGTTCCACTAAGAACTTTTTATTCTTAGTTCTTGAGAAAACCGAACTGGTGCTTTGAAGTACACAGAAGTCAAAAGACTGATCTGAAGAACCTAAGAAACATCAATAACTTTTGGGATCTCCATCGATCCATTAAAACGAAAGATGCAACTGCAGATCTGCAACATTACGCACCAAAACAGAAAGAGAACCTAATGCAAACAAATGCAATCTTAGTGTTTGCAATCGAGTTTAAAATTCATGAAATCTTTTTACACGTACACGAGAGACTACTCACCCCAAGAAGTGAAGTTGCCATTCCACGAGTGTCCGTCCACCTGTGGAAATGTCTTTACATTTATAAGTCCCTCGGCTGTTTTGGAGACGCTGACCTTCCACCACTGGGCTTTGAAGAGCCACTGGATCCCGTACGACCAATCAAAACAGCTGAAGCTCTCGGGAACGCTGCGGTTGGCCATGATGTCATCGGCGGGGCTCTTGGTGACGTGTTGCGCTTCAAATTGTTTACATGTGGAATGGGCGGGTGCGTGAACCTTTCGTGGACCTTTTTTTTATTTTATTATTGTTATTATTATTATTTTGTTGGGGATACCCCTGTAAGGAGAACTAATGTTTTATGCAAATGAGATGAGTGTTGTTTTTCATTTACATTTTAAATTGCGCATATTTAAACACAGATGCATCAATTGTAATTATTTTGCATGGGAAACTATACGATCTATTTTATTTGTGTTTTTACCTAATACGTGTGTGTGTGTTGGATTCTCTCCATTCAGGGGCTCGTGGGTCGGGTTAGGGCGTGGCGGGGTAACTCAAGGGGGTGGAAGTGGGTGTTGCACGTGGTGGAGCAGCAGCTTCACAAACAAGAGGGTATGAACTTCTTCCACGATCTCTCCCCTCTTTCATCTCATTCATAGCAGAGATTCATGTTTGCTTAATCCACGAGCATTTCCTCTCGAATGGCCCTATAGTTGTTTAAATGATCTATAGTGGTGTATTTGGTGTAGCCTAATCAAACTGAATATCACAAACTCTAAAATGAAAATGCATCCATTTTGCATGTAATACTATCATTTAAATGATAATTTATGTTATCAGCAGTACAATTTTAGTACGGATTAATATACGGATAATAATAATAATAATAATAATACGGATTCTTATTAAAATATTTTACGTCATAAATGTGCTTTGTTTTAAATAAGCAGTAGGCTATTATTTCCAAATGCATGGTTTATTTCTAGTAAAAAATAAATAAAAATAAAAATAAAAAACTCGCAAATACATTATAAAAACAACTGAAGAAAAGAACATGAATAGCCTGTATTTTAATCTGTGATTTATAGTAACAGAAGCCTATTTGAGATTTCACGTGCGCTCAGAGGTAAAACCCACATAAACATGCAGTGCACTTGGACATCATGCGTTTAATTTGACTTTCAAATTAGATAAAGAGGTGAGCTTTAATCACGCGCAGTTTTATTTGTTTGATATTAATGTGCATCTTGACCGTGTTAGATCATAACAGGACAGCGGGGAAAGTTAATTAAAAACACGCGCGTGCATGGATCAATTCAGCTGTAATCGCAATTAGAGAAAATAAATCAGAAAACACGAGACTGATTAAAGCATTACAAATTGTTTTTATATTTAAAGTACAATAACCCACACATTTTAGTAGCCTAGGCCCTAGACCTTTTCCCATTTTTATTGACGTTTGTTTGTTTCCTTTTCTCTTTAATCCTTTTTTTTTTTTTTTTTTTTAGATCATTCGAAAAATGGCAAATTTTATGCTGTGCTAAATTATTATTTTTTTATTTCCGTTTTCTGTGTTAGACTCACAAATATTGCATAAAAATAAGAGTTTAAAATAAGAGATTAAATAACAGGTTTAAATATAATTTTATCCAAACCAATATTTTGTTTATATCATAGGACTTACAATAAATTAATAATGATAATATTTTTTATTATTGCATAATAAATATTAAAAAATAATATAGCCGATAATATATTTGTATATTTAGCCTACACACACACACACACACACACACACACACACACACACACACACACACACACACATATGTTTGTTTGTGTGTGTGACTAGCAAATATTGGATAAAAATAAGAGGTTAAATGAGATGTTAAAATATAATATTATCAAAACCAGTATTTATTTAATTTTTTTTATTATTTAATTTTTTTTTATCATTGGACTTGCCATAAATAAATAATGATAATATTTTATATTAGGCCTGGCCTATTGCATAATAAATATTAAAAATAATTTATAAATATTTGTAAATTTAGTCTATATATTGGTTTTTTTCCCCCCTCTTCTTCTTCATCACAGGACTTCAAAAATGTTTGACTTTCTCTTTCCTACAGTCCTTATCAGCTGCTTTAATGAAAAAAAAAGAAAAAAAAAAGAGCAGATTTTTTTTCGTGTAACCTTTAGAATTCTGCACAAAAAAAATCCATGCCATAACTCATACTGGTGAAGTTCCCTAAAGTTCAGAGGTCACGATACAGTGTGATCTGACTGTAGAACTGCACATATGTATGTGTTGAACAGATGTCTCTCTCTCTCTGCCCACATTCTTTCCCACACATATATCTGCAGAAATCCCGTGCAGAACCTGTTCTCATAATAAGCACATTATCACGGACCATTGAGCACCAACAAAACGCACCAAGCCGAAAATCAGCGCAGAGAGAGAGGGAGGCCTTTAATTGTTTGCTTGAGATTTGTTGTGTTTCTGACCAGAAGAAAATAAGACATTATCTCAGAATACATTTATAGAAGCCAGTCATCGAGAGTGGAACAATTTGTTGAGTGGAAAACAGTCAAATCTTCCATATTTTCCATATTTTACACTTCTCATTGGGAATTGTTTAATTTGAGTGTATTTTCTGGCAGCATTTGTTCTCTGGGATAGTCCTGATTTTATTTGAGATATAGCATACTGCGTGTTTTCTGTACTTAAAGAGCAAAATAATTCCTCAACTATATGAGATCTTCGCATTTTGCTTTTTTTAGACCCATTGCTGTAACATAATTCAGATCATGCTTTTCTGACACTGTCTGAACACAGCCTGTCAGTCAATCAGGTGATGTTTGTGTGTGGTTTGATAAACAGGTTAGGCAGCTGTTCAAAGACTCTGTGTTGGAGTATGTGTACATTCAGGTGAGGGTATACTTAGCCATACTTTGGGAAAGGAAACAATGTATTTTCTATTCTAAAATGCAATATGTTCTCTCTGGGGTTTAAGTTTAGGTTAGGCGGTAGCATTTACAATTCGCTTGGTATGAAAGCAAAAGAAGTCTATGTAAATTTAATGGCTAAGATAATGTGTGTGTCTGAGCAGGATTGTCAGTTTCCTCCTGTTGACAGGACCTGCCTTCGGGACATGATGGCAGAACTTGTTTGCTGTCTGTAATCATGAAAGAGGGAGTGTGAGAGGTGAGAATACAGAGAAGAGTTAAAAACAAACTCTCTGATTGCATTCATGAAAATGAAACATAACTGTAAGCGTCAGTGCCTTTCTTTTAAGATATTGAATTTCAAGAGTAATCAAAGCTAAAAGTGAAATGTTTCACCTCTGAAATCAGCGTTGCACTCTTAAAAGAGTTAGTTAACCAGAAATGTGTTTGTTTATCTCTTTTGCATTTTCCTAATGGTCTTTGTTCTCCTAAAGTAATATTCCGGTTAAAACACAAGTTAAGATCTATCCACAGCATCTGTAACATGCTGTAAAAACAAATGAAAGACGTGTACAGAAATACACTCACATCTGAGGTCTTTCATTTTTAGCTCATAAGCTTATCTTGAATACAGCTCTGTATATTCAGGAATCTGAAGTAATACCAACATTACATTAGACAGAATCTGTCGCTGTGTGCGGTCTAACACTGAACATCCACTAGAGAGCCACAAACACTTTATTAGAGCTCAGACCTTCAGATTTCCCAAAGGAATCCGTCTCGCTCTCTATTAGGTTGATTTGTCATACGTTAAACACACTCTGCATTGTTTCTAATCAACCTGTTGTACATCAGCAGGCGTGATCGTTTATGCCGAATCAATAATAAAAGACGGAGACAGATTTTCAGAGCATTCCGGAATCCTGGAGGTCAGAGGGGTCAAGGATCATCATCGTGTGTCTGTCTGATTGTGAATTGTGAATGAGGGTAATGTAATTAGTGTGGTGCAGAAGTCTAGACCCCTTTCTGTCTGTCATATATAAATAGGGTGCAACAGGGCTAAAGGCACACCTTAAAGGATCATGTGTTTTTTTCTGGTATTAATTAATGATGGAGCAACATAATTAGCTTGAAACAAAATAATAACGGAATTAAAACGGATTAAAATAATTCAGTTTTTTTTTAAAGAGGCAAGGGGGCCCCAACACGGCCCCAAGCGGGGTTATGGTGATACTGTATAGATATATGGACAATAGTTATAGAGCAACATTTTCAGCTTATGCAAATACTTTTAAAACAGGATTTCAATTACATTTGGCATTTCATAACATCTCAAGTACACTGAAAAAAGGGAAATCAGCTCTATTAAAAATACTAAACCAGTACACTTGAAATCAACTTAATACATTTAAGTTTAAGATGAGAACATCATTATATTACATAAAGTTCAAGTGATATTCAACGCAGTCATCAAAAAGTGATATAATCATATTGCTATGAAATGATCAAATAGATTCAGACTTCTAACGGATGGTTTTCACTCAACGTGATTTTAACTGCTTTTAAAATGAGCTAATGCAACTTAACTTAATTTCATTGTGTACAATCCATCTATTTTCACTTAATCCAGTTGTGCTGGGACTATGTGAATAATAATTGTTGCATCAATGTATCGATGAAACTGGGCAAGGGATTTCCAGTTCCCAGCATTTTCATGTATTTCCACGCAAAATGAAACAAGTAGAAGACTCGTTAGTGTTTAATGTTTTGTTGAGATTTAGAGGAGCTTTTGTCATGTTGATGTTCCCATTGTGGAGAAGAGTGGAGCTAATGGTTAGGTCGAGGTTGGATACATTACTACTGAAAAATCAGTGTCTATTGCTTTTCTCATGAAGCAAATGGTGAGGGATTGTTAGTATAATGACTAATTGTTGATCTGTAAACTCTCAACAGCACCATACTTGTTAAACAGAGCAAAAAACTATATAATATGCTAATGTGTTTGTTTCTAGCTAGCTGCAAGGCTCAACAGAGTAAATTGAGCAGATCAAATCAATGTGGGTCAGTCAATGTGAGCCCAATTTTATAAAAATGAAACAATGTTTCACTGATGGACTTTAGCCCAACAGAAGGGATTTTTACCCCGAATACCATCCTTTCACTTATTGGACGGTTTGATTTAATCACCTTGAACAAAACAGAAAATGGCAAATAGGTATTTTGTCTAAAAATAAGTGTGACTCTCATTATAAAGTGTGATTCTCATTAGCCACATACATTTTCAACATTTTAAAAATGATTAAATATTAAAGGTCAAATTACTTTACAGTTTTTCTCAATCGCTTTGGCTCATTTTTTGAGACAGTCTTAACACTCTCTAAACTGTAAGTGCAATTGTCACAGCTGTTTTATGGGACATCACAACCCTATTGCATGTCTGCAAAATGTAGTAACTCACCCAAAACATTTAATTCATACTTCAAAGCCTACAGTAGTTATTGTGTCTGTAAATTGGCCAATGCCACCAAAATGAAACGTTTTTTTGTCATCGTGAGCCGTACTGGTCAAAATGTTAGATGTTTTTTTCACCATGACAGTCAACCCTGGAAATATTTGTTATATAGGCTACACATTTCATTTTTGTTCTACTTTTTTGTTGACACTGACTGCTTACTGTATTATACAAGAATGTCAGTTTTATCTAGCTGAATGCTAATGTGTATCACACTGAGATTTTTAGAGACCGATTTCAACAGTAGGTAAACGTTTACTGGGAAAAGTCAGTACTGTACAATACTGTAGTATACAGAAAAGGGATATGCACATTTATATGCATACAGTAAATTTATTTTTGTAACAGTGTGTTACATGTAAACAGACAATTCACATTTGCATGTCCATTTTTACACATTTCTTACATGTAAAGTCATAAATAGTGAACAGAAAATTGCACATCCATGCTAAAAAAACAAAAAACAAAACAAAAAACATTTCATAGATATTTATGGAATATACATATATATGTCTGACAGATTTTGATAACTGAATGGATCATTTTGCATGTGATGTCACATGATGAAAGAGTGTTTAGAAGTTATGACGAGTATGACAGTTTCACTGAGAATCTACTCATCAGTTTTGATCAGCAAGCCATGTGCATATAATTATTGTGCAAATTGTAGACAATTGTACTCACTTTTTTTGCACACATGTGCCAAAACATGTGCAATTTACTTAAATGAATAAGAAATTCACATCTGGTATGAACAAGAAACGAACTGTTCTGTGATTTGAACTTATTGGTTTGAGGAAAAAAATAATTCTCATTCGAGAATTGAGCCAAAGTGATTGAGAAAAACTGTAAAATCTAACTTTAGACACCACACACTTATTGCAACGTATAGTGACAAACAGGTGTTTAGGAAAGTACTGTGGTAGTTTTTGTTGCTATTTAGTGTTTTGGAAGAAAATCAAATAAAATGTGACTTTTATATTGGTTTGAGAGGGGCCCCGTTGTACCCAGTTTGAACATCCAAACCCACAATGGTGCACTTACAATATAAGATTGCATGATTTTAGAGATGGCTGCTCAGAAGACAATTTATTATAACTTTGTCTCAGATGTTTCTTCTCAAATTCCGTAAGAGAAATACAAATAAAAATAAATTAGACACTTGTTGACATGCTGTTAGAGTAAAGAGCTATAAAATGAAGGTGAATGGCATAGCTCAGATCATTTGGACTTGGATGAATTTGATAAGAATTGTTTGATTTCATATTGAAATCTCGGACTTTTGATTCTTGGTGGTGTCTTGGAAAATCGGAGCACAGTTTGAGACACCGTTGAAATCTCTTCTGAAACTCTTCTGAGACACGTGGAATTATTCAGGTTTTTTTCTCAGAAACATCTGAGATGCAAGTGATTCTAGCTCTTTGGGTCATGTGGGTCATGCATAAACATGTTTTATAACCTTTTGTACTTACTGAAAAATGTGTGACTTCATTTATCTATGCTGTGCATTTAAGGCAGATCTCTAATATTTGGTAATGCAAATATTGTGTAAATAAATGACAAGGTTAAACAGCGGGCTCTAGTTCACTTATTCCCTGAGTGAATCAAAGTGAGAGAGAGAGACACAGATCTCCAGGGACTCGTAGAGGAGATAGGTGAATTATGGGTCCGTGGTGACAATCACAACCCCCATCATAACATAATCATCGAAATCAGAAGCCTTGATACCACTTTTGAGTCAACAACTGCCTGCTTCCTACCAAGACACTAAGTGTGTGTCCACTGGGCGTTAGGATGTTTGTAGTTACTTTATTATTATAGGGATGGGTGTGATTTTGTACGAGGATGTAGTGTATCATATAAGCGTGTATGTGTGTGTGTCTGTCTCTAGTTTCATCAAAGCTTGACAATCATTCTGTGAGCAGTGACTGTCCAAGGTTAAATGGAATTGCATTATGTCAGATTTTCTTTGTGAAAGAAGCAAAAGAGAAAGATAAGTAGATGTATAGAGAGGGAGAAGGAGTGGGAAAGGCGATAGATTGAGCAAATGAATCTTCCTCTAGCCTGTGATAAATAAGAGCACTATTGAGTCATTCATCACATGCATAATTTAAACAGTCATCACATCTGCGGCCTCACATACAGTAGCAACACGTCCATGCATGTGTGTTGGTGTGTGTGTGTGTGTGTGTGCGCAATATGGAACAATCAATAAAATGTCAGATTCATTTTGTCAATAGTTGTAGTCAAGTATATTGTGTACAATAATGCTCTGGTGAACAAGATTTACAATAAATCTATAAGTTTGAGTTAATCAGTGAGAAGTGCAAAATGTTGCTGTTTCAATCCGAGTTAAAGGAGACTCACACTGTAAACAGTTTTTGCCAGGTAACCTTAAAATATGCCTTATGTGGTAACAAATGCTTATTTTCCTTTTGAAAGTGCACATACTGTCATAAAAATAGCTGAAATAATAATAGGTATAAAAGAAACTCTGTACCAAAACTGTGTTTGATTATTATGGCATTCATTGTGTGAATTATCAAAGTCTTTCTATTAAGTCAGTCTACTGTCGACCATCTTTGGAACGCTCTCGGGAGACTATTTGCAGTCATGGTTTGTCATCAGCTTGAATGGGGGACAACTGAAATCTCCAAAACGGTTGGTCAAGATTATGATACATATCTTACATATTTTACTACATATTTCTTAAATCAGCAAAAAAATCTGACAACACTGGTATTATAAATTGTGCTTCTTTACCTCAGATTACGCTAAAATAAAACGTGATTGTCTCGGCTTGTATAGCTAATGCGCATGTGCGTTCTCAAGTTGATTGACAGGCAATATCTGTATCTAAAAGGAGATGAACCCTTTTCAAACATCTGCGTTCACGAAGCGGAAGTCGTCATAGTTGGGTAAATGCAACTATGGCCGCTGCCGAGGTGTATGTGTTTTCACAGTCCTTAAAAGTTTTGCCTGCATTTACGTTTGGAGATGTTGACCACATCATCCATCAACTGTTAAATCTAAACTCAACAAAGTTTACAAATTGTTATTCGAGGGTTATCTGCAAGAATACAAAGGTAAGTCGATAAAAATAAATTATAATTGGGGGCCTGGGTAGCTCAGCGAGTATTGACGCTGACTACCACCCCTGGAGTCGTGAGTTCGAATCCAGGGCATGCTGAGTGACTCCAGCCAGGTCTCCTAAGCAACCAAATTGGCCCGGTTGCTAGGGAGGGTAGAGTCACATGGGGTAACCTCCTCGTGGTTGCTATAATGTGGTTCTCGCTCTCAGTGGGGCACGTGGAGAGTTGTGCGTGGATGCTGTGGAGACTAGCACGAAGCCTCCAAAAGCGCTATGTCTCCACAGTAACACGCTCAACAAGCCATGTGATAAGATGCGCGGATTGACGGTCTCAGATGTGGAGGCAACTGAGATTCGTCCTCCACCACCCGGATTGAAGCGAGTCACTACGCCACCACGAGGACCTAGAGCGCATTGGGAATTGGGGATTCCAAATTGGGGAGAAATTTCGCATGTAATTGCCTGAACCCACTGAGCTCGTCCAACGTTCAGCATCTTTTGGAAGTTCATGGAAATCCGGACGTTTTCTTTTAGAATTTGTGCAAATAGGAACACTGTAGTGGCACTGGCTATTACGGTTCTTCCCAATCGATGCCATAGTTTACCCAACTATGACGACTTCCGCTTCGTGAACGCAGAAGTGTGAAAAGGGTCCATTTGAGGGATTTCTGTCTGCAATTTTCAGGGTACCACCTGTTGAGGTTCATCTCGTGCAACCCAAATTGTCTTTTGGTGCCCTTAGCACAGTTAATCAAACCTCAACTATCTTAAGTTATACCAAAAAACCAATAAATATTTGTGATAGTGTAACGGGACAGTGTGTGTGTAAACCTCACTCCCCTGGCCTCAAGAGGCACACTAGCAACTGACACTAGAGGATGTAGCCTTTAGCCTCCTCGTTAGCATGCCCGCCTCCCATGACAGAGACCCTGGTTCTAATCCCATTCGGAGCTGGTCAAGCAGGACCGGTTACAGTTAGCTCCCCATCAGGGAATTGAACCCAAGTCTCCCACGTGACAGGCAGGGATACTTACCACTATAATGATTGGTTGTGTGCGACTTGGGTCACTCTAGCAATGCAATATGCATTATGCACCTGAGTGTGTAGAATGAAATATGCAAACACAATATCTCTGAGCAATATCACTGACCACCATGCGTCCACCATGTCACCCTCCAGTTAATTAGCTGATCATGGAAAAGTTAATAATTTTGGAAAACATTAGTATTTTTTGGTAATGCTAGTACTTCTTGGCAGAATGCCTCATGAATGACAAATCAAAGCCTCTCTATGGTGGCATCTAGGGTAATTTACATTTCAACGAACAGTTATCTCATTGACGCCTTCAAACCACTTTAAGATTTGCGGCAGAAGCCCTTTTGTTTTTCTTACACTCTTAATTAAAGGTTACTGCGAGAATTAATTGAATGAGAGGTTCTTCTGAATTTCACTGATTTCATACAAGGTTCCTCTTGGTTTCAGAGTCTTACTAAGAAACTATCCCACTCTTGTTTTATTTATTCTTGTTAAGACAGATCGATGGAAGGATGGATTAATGGGTTGATTGAAACAGTTTTCCTGTCTCATTCATCACCTCACTTGATTTGACTGACAGTGTTTTACAGTTGCATCAACGATGGGCAGTCTGTGCATAGCTAGACACATTTTGAGAGTCCTTCTGTCACACTTCTACATATTCGACTCACCAGAGCCAATAAACTTCATCTGAGGTAAGCAGACAAGGTTGCAGTGAAAGACTTAAAAACTATAAATTAGCTTGAGCCTTTTATGCACCTTTATTTGTCCTCCGGGACATGCTGTCAGGTTAGGACAGTGTTTAGGACAGTAGCGGACAGTAGTGGACAATGGCCCCTGTGGGATCTTTTCACTCATTAATATGGCCTCTTCTCTCCTTCTCTGCCCCAGTGACCTCCGGGTAATAAAACTGTATTATCTGTCAGCAGAATAGAGGAGGAGGGCAATTAGCTGCTTTCGTCCCAGTGGTGTGTTTAGAGACAAAACCCCAAGAGGTTAAAGTCTCTGATTAAAGACCCAACCCAGCAGTGTTAGGGAGTAACAACTAAACTGCCCTACAATGATAAAATGCAGTAACTAGGCCAACACTAAAACTGAGGGAAATGCTCCAAGAAAGCCATTATAGAGTCTATAAAACCATAGTATGGTACTGTGTCCAAAAACATGGTAATTAATTATTGCTACATATATTCATGTGCCATGTTTTAATGGTACTCCAAGAATATCATGATATTATCATCATGGCAAAGTCCATAAAACCTTGGTAATGTCATGGTACTATAGCCAAAAACATGCTAATACCATTGGACTTTGATATATACCGTGGTACTGAACGATTACCACATTCATATATCATGGTGTTTTCACTGTAGTCCAAGACATCTGAGTGAACTGAGGCAATAATCAATTGCACTCTCTAAAAACATCCTCTCACATGTAGTGTTGGAGAGTATGAAGTGTTTTGATGTTAATGGAAATGAAGCAATTAAGAAAAAACCATTCGGCAGAACATTTTGTGGCTTTTATAAAGAAATATATTTAGTTAAATGCTGCAGTTCTGTTTTTGACTTTATATTCTACTTGCAGCCTGATCTCATGAAAATGAAGTGTTGGTGGCAATGCTTTTTTTGCAAAATGATATTACATATTCATTACATGTATTACAGCAGGTCCAAGATGAAATGTCCACCGTGTGGCGCTAAAAGCGAGTTAAATGTTCTCCTAAACAAGATGAGGTTTTTAAAGTTAATGCTTTATTGGGTTATAAATCAACAAAACCAAGCTCCATACCCTAAACCTTGAACCTAAACCCAGTGTTGGGAGTAACGTGTTACAAGTAACGTGTGTTACGTAATCATATTAGTTTTTCAAGTAACGAGTAAAGTAACGCAATATTTTTTCATTTTAGACCATAATATAATAAAGTAACGCATTGCTTTTGTACACCTCTACTGTCCCTGTATTGCGAGAAATCAGGAGTGAAAGTGTGCAAACTTCGGGGAGGAGACAGAGTGCATGATGGCCATTGTAGTTCTATAGAGTGTGAGGCCAGAGACTATTTAGCAGAGATGGGCCACTTCTATTTAAATGAATGGGAGAAATTGGAACACCCAACCAAGAAGCTCTAGCACCCAACAGTCAATGGATATATAAAGGAAATCCCAGCTTGCAGTTAAAGAGCCAGTCACCTTTTAGATACAGACATCGCCTGTCAATCAACTCGCTAACGCGCATGCGTATTAGCTATACAAGCTGGGAAAATTGCGTGTTTTAGTGTAATATGAGGTCAACATTCAGTTGAGTGAAACACAATTGATTCATGTGTTAATACACACTGCATTCAAAAATCAGTAAACGCATTTAGGCAGAGGGATTATAAGACTTGTCTTCCACTGGCCATGACATGATACACAGGGTGAAAAACTCACTCAATTCACTGAGTTATGCAGCCGAACTGCTCCATGTTACAGCTCCCTGTATCTGGGAGAATGGGATGAGAAAAGCTGACTCTGGATCAGTGGCTCCGAGCAACGTTCTACATCGATTGTGTACGCAGAGAAAATGTCTTAGTTTCTAAAAAGATTCTACATTTTTATTTTATATACATGAAACATGTTTTTATGACATTTTGGTAGCATTAAAAACAATACCATTCAAGTTGTATCAACATGCGCCTTTGAAGATGTATGCGATCAACCACTGGCGTCTGTACGCACCGTGGATCAGCTCAAAACAAGCGTGCACTGAGATGACTTAAGTGAAAAATATTATTTTATTATCAGACACATTCCTTGAACATGATAGGCTGGCATTCCCCACTGAATTTTATCCTGACTTTTGAAGAACATCTTAAGTTGACTCTGTCGATGGGCACAGCACATGATGACAAATATAATGCAGGTTCAAGTGTTGGATTTTGCTGCTTTAGGTAAGACAGTGGTTATACTTCATTATTCATATTGGCTGCCATGTTGATGGAAAAACCAATCATGCATATTCATATTATTGATTCTTTATTATAAATATGACGTGAAGACATACTTTCTAAATATCTGTTTGTTTACTATGTTGTTTTGACATGAGTGTTGTACAGTAGCTAGCATGACCTGGAATGTCTCTTGTATGCAATGCATGGCTTATTTATATGGAATGCATAGCAGAAGAGAAAGTGGCTGTGAGAAAAAAGTAACGCAAAAATAACGCATAAATATTATCTTTTTAATTAATTAAGTTATTTTTTAAGGAGTAACGCAATATTCTAATGAGTTACTTTTAAAAGTAACGTTACCCAACACTGCCTAAACCTAACCAATAGTGTCAGAAAAAGCAAATGTGAGATGAAAAACACAATTGCAAAAGCAACCTCGTCATTTTGTGGTGCTTATATGACACTTTCGGCTCACGTGTCTACTCACGTGCTCTTCAGGCCTCGTACCGCGGTCCTTTGTATCACAAGAGCAATGTTCTATAAGTTGAGCTAATGCACAATTTGATTGCTTTTGAACAAGCTTGTAAATGTAGTTGGTTATGTAATGCAATTTCATGCACTATAGTAAAAGTGTTTAGATGTCATAAGAAGTGTTTATGAAATGATAAGCTACTGTTTTACTCATGATTTGTGTGAAAGTGAATAAAAGTCATTGTTGTTGTAGCGTAATAGATGCGATGCGTACAACAAGCCACGTTAAAACCATTTATCAAAAATGTAGGTATAATAAATTGATTCAATGAGACCATGTTGTCTATTTTTTTGTATTTAATGTAAATTTACTTACTTATACTTTTTAGCTTGTAGTGTTGCTACCTTACTTTTTCAAAAGTGCTGCTTAGCTGCAGTCCAGAGGCGCAAAAACCATATATGCAAGGTATGCAATGCATAGGGGTGCCATATAAAGCGGGGTGCCATTGGCTCACTAAAGGTGGTACAATCGGCCTCCTCGACCCCTCCAACATCACAACCCCCACCCCACCCCCCCTTGCTTGACAGATACACGGGGCACAAAATGTAGTTTTGCATAAACGCTCAGAAATGTGTAGTTGCACCCCTGCTGCAGTCTACCTACTTAAATATAAATAGCTTGTAACTTGGAAAGCTACAGTTTTAATGTAGCTTCCCCAACACTGCAACCCAGTACATAGAGTAAAACGTTGCACTGTTCCCCCCTCTGACCGCTACCTAGCGGTGGCTCACAGTTTTTATCGTCTTTCACTTTAGCGAATGTTTATCTTATCCGGCTGTCTTTATCAAAAGGGGTTAAATGAAATAAGTGGGTTAATCCCTGAAAGTCCTGAGTTTTTCACATATGTTCTTTGTCAGCGTGGCTTGTGAAGGCTGTAGTATTAGCGTCTTTTGCTGTATTCAGTCACCTCACGACACTGAAAGGAAATGCTTATGAATAGAAACGATTCTCACACTAAAGATGAGAATGTGTCATCTGAAACCCTGATATTAGTCGCTTTTGTGTTTAATCCTCTCTAAGTGTGAGTGAGAGAGATGGACAGGCTTCTCAGGTGAATGTTCTGGCACAGGTGAGGCCATTGAACTTTATTTTTCTCGTTTCTTTTCATTTGAATTAATTTTGCTCTGTAATTTTTTAGGCATTTCTAGTCTTTTTAAATATGTTTGCCCTTGTGCGATTAAAAAAGCCACTGTAAAATTTTAAACCTTTCTTTCTTTAGTTACTGATGTTTAGAAAAATATCTACAGTGGCAAGAAAAAGTATGTGAGCCCTTTGGAATTACCTGAATTTATGTATACATTTGTCTTTAAATCTGGCTTGATCTTCATCTAAGTCACAGTAATGAAAAAAACACAATCTGATCTATTCTCAAGAAGCATCTGCTGACGTGGATCATGCCTTGCAAAAAAAGAGATCTCAGAAGACCTACGATCAAGAACTGTTGCTTTGCATAAAGCTGGAAAGGGTTACAAAGTTATCTTGAAGAGCTTAGATATTCATCTGTCCACAATTAGACAAATTGTCTATAAATGGAGATGATTTAGTACTATAGGTACTCTCTCTAGAAGTGGCCGTCCAGCCAAGATAATTCAAAGGGCACACCGCAGAATGTTCAATGAGATAAAAAAGATCATAGAGGGACAGCTAAAGACTTGAAGGAATCATTGGAACTGGTTAACATCTCCGTTCATGAGAAACAGGCATGGTGTCCATGGCAGGACACCACAAAGCACGCTGCTGCCTTCCAAAAAAACATTGCTGCGTGCCTGAGGTTTGCCAAAGACCACCTTGACACTCCACAATGGAGTTGTATGGCATCAATAAGGGCGCCGCATACCAACATGAAAATATCATCCCAACGGTGAAGTACAGTGGAGGGAGCATCATGATTTGGGGCTGCTTTGCTGCTTCGGGGCAGTAAATTTACTACAGTATGGCTTCAAAAAAAGAAAATCCACCTTTTGGATTTGTCAGAGCCCAGACATTAACCCAATATAGATGCTGTGGAATGACCTCAAGAGAGCTGTTCACACCAGACATCCTAAGAATATGTCTGAGCTGAAGCAGTGAGGAAGAATGACCCAAAATTCCTTCTGAATGTTGTGCAGGTCTAATCCACAACTACCGAAAATGCTTGGTTGAGGTTATTGCTGCCAAAAGAGGATCAAGGGTCCACTTACTTTTTTTACAGCACTGTGAACATTTAATGTCTATCTATCTATCTATCTATCTATCTATCTATCTGTCTGTCTGTCTGTCTGTCTGTCTATCTCTCTATTTCAGTTTAACAGCTTCATCGGATCACGTTATTTGCATGCTGGAGAAGCAGATCGTTAAGTAGAAACATGCTTGCTTTTGTCTGTCTGTCTTTCTGTCATTTATTTCAGATAAGGTAAGATCAAATTTGTATATTTGGCAACATGCACTGAACTGTAATTTACTGTTTGTTTTGCTTCAGCGTTCCAGCAAGTTTTAAATTGAGTCATATTCATAGTTAGCTGGAAGTAACATTCCAGTTTTTTTAGGTGAACGTGCATTACATTTTCTCAACTGTTTTTCTTGGCTAATTGTTTGTCTGATTTTGCCAGAGAGATAGAGAAAGGAAAGAAAGACAGAGATAGAGGTACAGAGATTAGAGATAAACTGAAAAGATATAGTGTTTCCACTGTTACCATGGATTAAGGAGGATTAGATAGTGTGTAAATGTAAATCTTGTAAGTCAGTTGTCGTTTTATTGTGTGTGAGAGAGATATCTGGCTTAATAAAGCCACCTATGTGTTTCATAAATAAAGAATTGGACAGCGGCGCTTTTGTTAACATTTACTTGCACTGTGCCACATTGGCGCTCTTGACCTCCACTTCAGAAAATTGATGCCCATCAGACTGTGTCCAGGGAGAGTTGACAGGTAATGGTTAACATGATAACCACTCCAATTTCATCAACTGCCCGCTACATGTCTGTCTCTCCTTATTGTGGGTGTGCTGTTTTGGGGCACGAAATCAGATGAAAACTGCACTCACTTTTCTGATAGAAGAGAAAAAGAGAGATATTTAGACATCACACATCACGGAAAGTAAGATGAAATGATGTTCAATCTGGCAAAGCATTCCGGCAGCAGTTGTGCTCGCTAGTGTAGTAAAATTGACTGCATTAAACCACTGTATTAAAAAGAATAGTTAACCCAAATTAATAATTCTGCCATCATTTTCTCACCTCATGTTGTTCTAAACTCTTTTGACTTTCTTTCAAGAAACACAGAAGGAGAATGTGAAGGACAAAAAAAAATAAATAATAATGTCCAGGGAACTTGTGGGAGGGCCCGTCCCTGTGTGAGTGACAGCCGTTCTATCACAATGGCAGCAGTTTCTCGTGGTGCTGATGCTGAGCTGCATGGTTGTCATGGCACCTGGAGGAACACTCAACTTTCTGAGCTGGAATGCCAAAATTGAAAGGTGTCTAAACTGTTATTATGTGCTATTTTCTGGTCTAACGTGTGCATCAAAGCGTGAAGAGAAAAAAAATCACAAGAAGAAAAAAGCAGATAGGAAGTGACAGATCTCTCTTAAACCTTAACGCATGCAGGGGAATTTGAGCCATGCTAAAACCATTTACAATAATGAGATTATTATCCAAATGACACATTGTCACAGTGTAAACACACAAAAATGACATTGCAAATATGTCGAGTCATCTTTATTTGTCAACACACATAATAGCAAACTTTATAGAAAATTATGCTGTAACAGAAAATAAAGCTGTATGTAATGTCTTAAAGTCATCATTGTGCAGTGTGATGAAAAAAGTGATTGTAGATTATGTCTTATAAAATAAAATAAATATACATTAACAATATAAATATAATGCCAATTTTAGTTATATGTATAATACATAAATGATTTTGAATGAACTGCAAGATTAATGTTTAGAAAGTTCTGATTATTGTAATCCTTTTTTATGAGGCCTGACCAAACTTGGACGATAAGTTGAAGAAATGTGGTTATTCATATTTGTATTGCATAAATAATAATAATAATAATAATAATAATAATAATAATAATAATAATAATAATAACAATAATAAATAAAAAAATATTATTAATTTGTTAAATGAAAATATACCAAAAAATGGCTGTTAAGCTATTTAAACACATTGAAAATAAAAAATAAATATATTAATTTGTTAAATGAAAATATATAAAAAAAAGGGCTGTTAAGCTATTTAAACACATTAAAAATAAAAAATAAATATATTAATTTGTTAAATGAAAATATAAAAAAAAGGGCTGTTAAGCTATTTAAACACAATAAAAATTCAAAAAAAATTATTAATTTGTTAAATGAAAATATATTTAAAAAATTGGCTGTTAAGCTATTTAAACACAATAAAAATTTAAAAACAAAATATTAATTTGTTAAATGAAAATATAAAAACAATTGGCTGTTAAGCTATTTAAACACAATAAAAATTGTAAAAAAAATTATTAGTTTGTTAAATGAAAATATAAAAAAAATTGGCTGTTAAACTATTTAAACACAATAAAAAATTTTAAAAAATTATTAATTTGTTAAATGAAAATATTAAAAAAATTGGCTGTTAAGCTATTTAAACACAATAAAAATTGTAAAAAAATTAATTATTTTGTTAAATGAAAATATTAAAAAAAAATTGGCTGTTAAACTATTTAAACACAATAAAAATTCAAAAAAGGAAAAAAAAAGAAAAGAAAGAAAGAAAGAAAGAAAGAAAGAAAGAACTAAATACTTAAAGGAATATTCTGGGTTCAATACAAGTTTAGCTCTGTGAATGTATTTCAACTCATCTCTCAGAAAAAAAGCTAAAGTCGAGGTTACAGTCAGACACCTACAATGGAAGTGAATGGGGCCAATCCGTAAATGTTAAAATACTCACTGTTTCAAAAGTATAGACACAAGATGTAAACAACATGAGTGTTAAGATGATTTTAGTGTGATAAAATCACTTAATAACCTTTTCTGTGTAAAATTATAGCCAATTTAAACAACTTTGTTGCAATAACAATGTAACTACTGTAAAAACGATGATATAAACAACTTAACAGCTCAAATAATAAAAACATTTTAACAAAATAATTAATGCAAGTACTTTTATAAAATTATAAGCTTCACATTCTGCATTTAAACCCTCCAAAAGTGCCTCACTGTTACCTCGATTTTTTTTTTTTTTTTTTTTTTTTTTTTTTTTGTGGTAATGAACATTATGCCACAAATGCTTAGCTGTATTGAACCTGGAATATTCTTTTAAGTAAATAAATATATTCTTATCACATCCAAATAATTTTATACAGTGGTCTCCCAAAGTCTGAGACCACTATAGCGAAAATCTTTCTATTTTGGATTTTTTATTAAAAACTCCATCCTGCGTGTTAGAAAATCCCATGTGTCGCATCTGTTGAAGGTTGAGTTTGATCAGTGTTATTTTATGTAGAAGTGTCATGATGTACAGCAGAAGACCCACTTAGAAAGGAGAAAAGCACTTTGGCAGATACATGACAGATTCCACACGCAATTATTGCATTAGAAACACTCTGATAGAATCACATAAAACATGTCAATTTAAGACATGCAGAAAAAATGTCCAGAGGGTAAAAGAGATGCTGAATGACTGTGTGTGTGTGTGTGTTCAGGAAAAACAGCTGTGGGAACCTTATAACGTGTTAAGTATTTCAGCCCTTTCAGATGGTGAAATTGGGCGTATAATCTCTCTGGCACACTTTTTGTATTTTAACGGCGAGTGGATTGGGCTCATCACAACACATCTGGTCCATCTTGATTAACACTCGCTCTCTTCCAACTGGCTAAGCAGATAAGATCTGCCAAAGGTTTGATGGACACAGAAAGCTTGCTTTGATCTGGTCAATTTTGTATACATTTTTTTATCATTATATTTTCCCCCAAGGTCCACTTATAAAGTTCTCTCTAACTCTAAAAATTAAACAGGTATTTTTGCTACTGTGACTTTTAAGATATGTGAATGGCCTCTATTATATGTATACAGTTTGCATGTGAAATGAGTAACAGCATTTATTTACATTACGCTTAACCCTGGGTTAATGTCTTTTTAACCTACCTGGTCTCATAGAAAAACGTTACTATACCCACAATTTTGCTAAATGTTTTTAACATGGCTCTTCGTACGTTTTGGAGCAGTTTCCTGGTGAATTAAATACAAGAGGTGCTACAACAACAATGACTTTTATTCACTTTCACACAAAACAAAAACAGCAGATTATCAGTTCCTAAACACTTCATTTTCTCTCTGTTTCTCACACAATGCTATCTTATGACATCTGAACACTTTTACTATAGTGCATGACTTTAATGTATAATGTAGTTGATTATGTAATGCAAATGGTAAAAGGAATCACCTTACAAGCTTGTTCGAGTGTTATCAAATTGCATGGTAGCTCAACTGAAAGAGTGTTGCACATGCAATGCAAATGACTGTGGTATGAGTATACTTTTAAAAAATCTTATTGTTTCAACTTTAAGAAGTAAGTGTTTGTGCTGCCTTAAAATTTTAAGTTGTGTCAACTTAAGAGGGGAAGTTGTTTAAATAGAACATAGAGTGACTTAAATCAATACAACTTGTTAAATGAGCTTAATGTCTTTTTAAGTAAACTCAGTATACTGTATATAGTTTTTCAAAATAGTTGAATAACGTATCACAAGTTCAGCCAACAAAAACTTGCATAATTGAGTTATCTTAACAAGGTCAATCCAGGGAAGTTATTCTAACTCTACATTTTAAGTTTTGGTAACTAAAGAAAAAAATATTTTTTACAGTGACTGAAGAGCACACAAGTAGACACGTGAGCCGAAAGTGTCATATAAGCACCACAAAATGACGAGGTTGCTTCAGCAATTGCATTTTTCACGTTACATTTGCTTTTTTGGACACTAACGGTTAGGTTTAAGGTTTAGGGTAGGGAGGTCGGTTTTGTTGATTTAAAACTCGAATTTAACCTTAAGGGTGCTTACACACTTGGTTTGATTGCTTGGACTGAACCCATGTTTGTTTCCTCCCCCTGCCCCCGCAGGGGTCTCTGTTCACATCATATTTGGGACCGAACCGCTGTCCCATTTTGTCATCAAAGCAGCAGCTGTTTACCACTTTAACTATGTAACAACTCAAGAAGACATCAGCTTCACTGTGTTATTAAAGTATTAGTCTCTTTGAATTTACCACCATAACATTGCATGCACACAACGACACTTACGCTTATCTCCAGCAGATGCATTGAATATGCAATGATGTGATGAATGTTAGCATTTGTCTGCCGTGAGCTCACAGATGCGTTGCAAGAGATGTGAAGAATATGAGCTCAAGGAGATTTATTTGGGCACAAGCATGTATGAAAAATGCATTATACCACAATAATTGCGATCGGGAGCCTTAAAAGATGCTAACTATACGTCATTAATAGCGGTTAACTTCTGTGATTTGGTACGATTCATATCAGCAGCGAACCGTACTGGAGTTCACATGAACCGTACCCCAGACCATCTTTTCAAGCAGACTCGGAAAACAGCGTTCACATTATCCAAACGAACCAAACTTTAACATCATTCGAACCCGAGTGCACACCAAAAGTGCTAGTGCGAAAGCACCCTACAAATCTGTCATCTTTTTTGGAGAAAATTTTACTTTTAGCGCCACACAGTGGACATTTTACTTCGGAACTGCCGCAATATGTGTAAGGAGCCATTTAATATCATTTTGCAAAAATGTCACCACTGTCAACTTTTCATACGTGTACAATTTAAAGGGGTTTAGCACCACTTCCCAGGCTAAAATATAAACAGTGTAAAAAATGGAACAATATAACTCAGAATTATGCTAAACCAGGGTTTAAAATTACCCTGAATTAACAATTTCAAGTGAGAAAAGCTCATTTCCAGGCACAGACAGAATCTGTTGACTTTTTTGCATTTTGCAATTTGACGCACCAAATTTGTATACAGTATGTACATGTGCAAATAATATTTTAGAGCTATTTGAGTGATTTATTTCTTCAATAAAGACTTACATTTCAGTCTTTTCCTCACACACAGCTATTGAATGGCTTCAAAAGACTTGTAATATTGTGCACTTGTTATATGGACTACATTTAAGCTACTTCATGGATGTTGTTTTATTTGCCTTTTTAGGAGCTTGACAGTGCCAGGTCACTATATGATTCCATTGAATGGAAAAGAAGGTCACTTGGGTTTGGAACGACATGTCCGTGAGTAAATCATGAAAGAATTTTCATTTTTAGGTGAACTATTCCTTTAATATCTGAATATAACATTTTAGTGCACACATAAAAACACATTAGATAACAAAGAGTTAAAGTCGAACACAGAATGAGAACAGTTGAGTGAAGAAGAGGGACAAAGACTAGAAGAAACTCCTGATCATGGTCATTTCCTTCTTTTGAGTGACGTCAAAACTACAAACTCTGGAAAATGTCAGAGCAATTGCCATACATTCAGTCCAACAGTATTCCAGGTAATTTCAGCATTTGTTCCTGGTCCATTTCCATACATACATCCATTTTTGCAGATTCAGGCACTTTCTCTGTCTTTCTGTCTGTCTTCCACATCGGCTGTTGACTTTCTCCCTTTGACATTTGAGGGCCATGAATGTCTAGCACGGGTTGATATTTTCAACTCATTGTGTCATTTGGTTTGAACTAGACTCAACTCTAAGTGAGTCTGAAAGCAGACAAATTGCACACAAATTGTGTTAGATTGCCATCATGTTGAAAAGGTCAATTGCTTGCAAATCTGTTAAGAGTGCTGACCAGGTCCCCAGCATGGTGAAAGTTCTGGCTCCTTGGAACGTTCTAATTGGTCACTGGCTCTCCACGGTGTGCATGTAATGAGAGGTAGAGAGCACTTACTGGACCAGTCATGCCTTTGTCCAGTAGATTTAGTCTTTTCATATCTGGATGCTAGTTCTCTATTGTCATTTACTACATGGTGAGAAACACTTTATAATGCAGAACCATTTACTATAAGTCTTGTTTGTGTGAACAAATGACCAGAGGTCAGTCTGATTAAAGAAATAAATTAACATATACTATATAAAACATCTGAATAACATTGTTGGTCATTTTAAAGGTCAGTTATGTGATATTTGTGAATTACTTTTTTTTTATTATTCTTCACTTTTCTCCCCAATTTGGAATGCCCAGTTCCCAATGCGCTCCAAGTCTTCGTGGTGGCGTAGTGACTCGCCTCAATCTGGGTGGCGGAGGACGAATCTCAGTTGCCTCCACGTCTGAAACCATCAATCCGCGCATCTTATCACATGGCTTGTTGAGCGCGTTACCGCGGAGATGTGTGGAGGCTTCACGCTATTCCACACGGCATCCACGCACAACTCACCACGTGCCCCACCGAGAGCGAGAATCACATTATAGTGACCATGAGGAGGTTAACCCAATGTGACTCTACCCACCCTAGCAACCGGGCCAATTTGGTTGCTTAGGAGACCTGGCAGGAGTCACTCAGCACACCCTGGATTTGAACTCGTGATTCCAGGGGTGGTAGTCAGCGTCTTTACTCGCTGAGTTGCCCAGGCCCCCCAATATTTTTGAATGTTAAAATTCTTTCTCCCATCCCACCTTAATATGCAGAGATAACTATAAGTAATACAGTGACATCCCAACACAGCATTTTTTTTTTTTTTCAGTTTTTTTGTGACAAATTTTGCAATTCCGCTAGACGCTTCACATTTCACAAGGGTTGAGGAGGAGGTGTTGCTCAAATTTACAGTGAAGTTTTTCATGTTACTCAGAGGACAGGATATACGTTTAAGTCTTTTGAAGTAATAATGCTTAATGTGACACCGTCAGATATAAATAAAAAATCTCTGTCGTCTTTTGCCTTTGCTACAGTATATAGATCACCCGGGCTGTACTCAGATTTCCTTGGTGAATATGCAAATGTTCTATCAGATCTAGTAGTTAATGTAGATAGACTTTAATTGTTGGTGACTTCAACATTCACATATATAATTAAAATGACACATTGGGATTAGCATTTATCGATATTCTCAACTCTCTTGGAGTCACAAAATGTGACAGGACCAACTCATTAGATTTAATTCTGTCATATGGAGTTAATGTTGATACTATAGAAATTCTACCACAGAGCGATGACATCTCAAATCATTACCTTGTCTCTTGTTTGCTCCAATCAGCTAATGTTACTCAATCTACAACATGCTGTCGTTCAGTTAGAACTATTCTTTCTACCACTAAAGATAGCTTCACTAATAATCTTCCAGAATTGTCTCACATAATCAGTAAGCCAAAAAGTCTAGAAGAACTTGATGTAATAACAGAAAAATAAATACAGTCTTCTCTAGCACTCTTGATAGTGTCGCCCCCCCTTCGATTAAAGACAATTAAAGAGCAGCTTGGAAAATGGAGCGCAAGTGGAAGAATATAAAATTAGAGGTATTTCATGGTGCATGGAAGGATAGTGTCTGTAGCTACAGACAGGCCCTAAAAGCTACCAGGTCAGCATATTTTAGCAAACTCATAGAAAATAACCACAACAATCCTAGGTGTTTATTCAGTACTGTGGCTTCATGAATTTCCTTACTGATAAAATTGAAATAATCAGAAATAAAATTGGAACTATGCAATCAACTGCCACAGCACCTCCGAAAACAGTGTCTCATAATTTTCCTCATGAGCAACTTCAATCCTTCGCTGTCATAGGTCATGAAGAGCTAACAAAACTTATCAAAAAATCAAAAGCCACAACATGTATGTTAGATCCAATACCAACTAAGCTCTTAAAAGAGGTATTCCCTGTAATCTCAGAACCTCTTCTTAATATTATTAACTCCTAGCTATCCTTAGGACATGTCCCAAGAAACTTTAAAATGGCAGTTATCAAACCGCTTATTAAGAAGCCACAGCTTGATCCTGGAGAATTGTCTGATTACGGACCAATTTCAAATCTACCATTTATGTCGAAAATACTAGAAAAGGTAGTGTCCTCCCAACTATGTTCATTTTTACAGAGAAATGGATTATATGAACAATTTCAGTCAGGATTTAGGCCCCATCACAGTACAGAGACTGCACTTATCAGAGTTAAATGACTTGCTCTTATCATCTGATCCCGGCTGCATTTCTCTTCTAGTGCTTTTAGATCTTAGTGCTGCATTCAACATGATAGATCACGACATTCTCTTGAATAGGCTGCAGAATTATGTTGGCATTTGTGGACTTGCATTAGCATGGTTTAGGTCCTATTTAGCAGACCGCTACCACTTTGTATGTGTAAATGAGGAATTGTCAAATCAAACAAAAGTTAAGTATGGAGTGCCACAGGGATCAGTTTTAGGGCCTCTGCTTTTCTACTTATATATGCTTCCCCAGGGAGATATTATCAGGAATCATGGAATAAGTTTCCACTGTTATGCCGACGATACCCAACTTTATATTTCTTCTAAACCCAACAAAAATTCTCCAAATTAGCAGAGTGTATCAATGAAATCAAAGATTGGTTGGCCAGAAATGTCCTTATACTCAATTCTGACAAAACAGAGATACTAATTATTGGACCAAAAACCTCTAAAAATAAGCCGCTAATATACAATTTGACTATCGATGGATGTACTGTTACATTGTCTTCTACAGCTAAGAACTTACAGTAGGTGTTATATTTTATACCAATCTGTTCTTTGAAAATCACATTTCTATTGTATGTAGAACAACATTCTTCCACCTCAGAAATATTGCTAAGTTACGACACATGCTCTCTGTTGCTGATGCCGAAAAATGAATTAATGCATTCATGACCTCAAGACTAGATTATTGTAATGCATTACTGGGAGGATGTCCTACAAGTTCAATAAATAAACTTCAATTGGTTTAAAATGCAGCTGCCAGAGTGCTGACTAGGACCAAGAAATATGATCATATTAGCCTAATTTTATCATCATTACATTGGCTTCCTGTTAAATTTCTTATTAATTTAAAAATTCTGTTAACTACATGCAAAGCTTTGAATGGTCTAGCTCCGCAGTACTTAAGTGACCTTCTGTCACGCTATATTCCATCACATTTATTACAATCACAAAATTCTGGCTTGTTAATAATTCCAAGAATATCAAAATCCACAGAAGGAGGTAGATCCTTTTCATATTTGGCTCCTAAACTATGGAATAGTCTCCCTTACACTGTTCGGGATGCAGACACACTCATTCAGTTTAAGTCTAGACTAAAGACTCATCTATTTAGCCAGGCATACACCTCATTTATCCATCAACTCACAATTAGGCTGCTTTAGTTAGGTCTGCCGGAACTAGAAACATCTATCATGGTCTATAACTCTGCATAAAATTGAATGGCATCTACGCTAATATTATTCTATTTGTTTCCATGCCATTCATATCCCGAGGTTACCAGAGCTGGCCAGATCCAGCTCTGTTCCTGCTTGGTGTTGGACTCCACTGCTACGGGTCGCTGAGTGATGATGACTAAATGCAGCCAGTGCCAGCCAGACATCACTTCAGTCTTTTGACTTCAGAGGATGAACTGATGCCAACTCCAACTGTAAGACATCGGATACTTCATATGCTACTGCCTGAACCTTGGACTTAGGATGGACCCCAACGAACCTTACCAATTGACCTCTGCCTGCATCACCTTTGTATATTGATGGACTACACTCTTGAAATGGAATATATAGACTATCATTTAATTGCCAACAAAAGCCTTCATCAGCCAACTAACAAAGGACAATGCATCTATGTGAACTTCTGCAGTTAATCCAGGATGGACTTCAAAGACATTAGTCATTAATCTTAAAGTTCATAAAAAATCTTTTTTTTAAACACTGGATCTTAACGCTTACTTAATTTATACATTTTAAACCAGGACCTGCACTGCACACAGATAAGTAATATTGGCATTATATTCATGCTGGTTAGCCAGAGGGGTACTGGCCCCCACAGTGAGTCAATTTTTCTCCATTAACCAACATCTTATGGAGTTTTGTTTTCCTTGCCACAGTTGCCTTCGGCTTGCTCACAGGGGTTCTAAATACAATTATTATTTAATTATTCAATTTACAATCATATTTAATCAAACTACACAATGATCACTCTAAGACTTCATAGATATTACAGTTTCATTTTATTTATTTATTTTTTGTTAATGCATGATTTCCTGTAAAGCTGCTTTGAAACAATGTGTGTTGTGGAAAGCGCTATACAAATAAAAATGGCTTGACTTGACATTTAAAGAAATATTTGGGGTTGTTTACATAATGTATTATATGTTTTCACTGTGGTATACTTAAAGCTAAGGTATACTTAGTTTTTCCATGTCTAGCACTCCAAATGGAACACTTAAAGTTTTTTACTACACAGAAGCATTCGCCGTTTAACAGCTGACGGAAGTGACATTTCAAACAATTTAGTATGAGATACCTTGCAGTTGCATGACTGTGAATCTGACATAATCAGACAAATAATAAAATCCCCCCTCCGTTGTATGAGCTGGTATTACCCAATTAGTGTCACGCAATCCCCCTCTAGCGTAAAAAGCGGTGGCACTTGTTACTTTTCTCAGTGCTGGCCAATCACAGTCGTTTATTATTACTGGATGAGGATTTTTTTTAAATGCTTTTATAGATAATGCTGAGGCAGATTTCCATTCACAGGTATGAGTCCTTGCAATTATACATTTTTATTTAAATTAACTATCCACTGTAAAAATGTCTCCAATAAGATATAAAACGTTCTGAGATTTAAATGCGGATGCATGGAGGATTCAGTTTGCAGAGCGTCAAGCGCCCCCTGCAGGAATAAAACTTTGTGTCTCACAAGACACAGTCAGTGGCTGACAACATGTGCAATTTTGGTCTGCAGGTTACCCACACAAAACTGTTTTGATGGTTGAAGTCAAGTCAAGTCAGATTTATTTCTAAAGCACATTTAAAAAAATAAAAGATGACCCAAAGTGCTGTACAGAAAGTGTGAGGCCAGAAACATCCGTTACACAAATATGCAAACGCAAAACTACATCTGTTAATGCTCCATACAGCGTACCCTTTAAATAAGTAACATGTAAATGTCAAAGGCTAAAATATTCCAGAATGTCCATATCCGTTAATATAGCTTATCTTGAATATTTTACACAACCTTAATGGTTGAGACTTTTTTTATATATTCACATTATCACTTGAAATATGTCACTCAACGCTGCATGGAATCGAGTTTGCGTAGCCAAAGCATATGCATTCACATGCATATGTAGAATATGTTTTCATAGAGGATAATCTCCTTTTGTGTTCCACAGAAAAAACATATCGTAAAATGGGTTTGGAATGACATGAGGGTGTGTAAAAGATGGCAGAATTTTCATTTTTGGGTGAACTGTTCCTTTTACAAATGTCAGGCACAAGATTTTGACAGCCTCACCAGTAAGGAAGAAGTGTATGTATGGTTTGAGCTGAATTGATGGTTTAAATCAGCACAGAGTAATCAAACCTCAGAACTGGTCATTTTTATCTGTCTGTCAACATGTGATTTCATCACAGTACACCACAGACACACAACTGTGTGCGTCTATGCATCCCTGTGTGTCTTGTGTTCTCAATGAATCCCATGTAACCCCATTTATCATTCCTGCACTTGATTTTGCTGGAATCTGAGGTCGTCCTGCATCATTAGTGAGACACACGTGTCCCATGAGAAGCGTGTCTCACTGTCCTGTGGGTCAAACCTCTTGCTGATCGACCCCAGACTGATGAGATTACCTGCACAGGGTCAAAGGGTCACAACACAAAATGTTGTCACATGAGTGCGCGTGTGTGTGTTTTTGAAGCATAATACATTATTTAATTTCTCAACATCAAGTATGTGTCACAGTCAGTGATGAAATGGTCTCATGTAGCCAAAGTTTAAGTCTGGTCCATATTGCAGCTCATTCTGTCCAAGAAACGCCCACTTAGACAGGAAGAGGCTAAACAGCTTGCACTGGCATGTAAAGTGACCAACCAATCTACTAAGATAAATTCATTTGGTTGAAAGAATATAAATCATGTCTGGCATAGTAAAATAAATAGTACCAAATAAAGGTTCTTCGGATTGTAACAATAGCAGAACCCTTTTCGGTGCTAAATAGAACCCTTTTTTAAAGGTTGCATAAAGAACCTTCTTTTGAAAGTGCCATTTAGAACCTCAATAGTGCTATAAAGAACCTTTTTGATGCAAGGAGGTTTTTGTTTTTTCTACCCCTCTTTATATCTGCTCCTGTAAAATATTATAGCCTAAATTATGGTTTTACATTAAATATAACCAAACAAACAAACAAATAAATAAAAGTAAGGCATGTGTGTCAATTAAGAACTTTTATTTTCTATTCAAATGAAAAATGTAAGAAAAAATAACAATGCTTTTACAGCAATCATTAGTTGAATACATTAATAAATTATTGTAATTAAACCATTCAAAATGCATAAATCACTCACATTAATAAATGCATATTCAAATGAAATAGAGACCCCTACATTGCTAAACACATTAAGGCTGTACTTGCTTGTTTTGATTACTGGAATCTATGCCCCAGTAGGCAGGTATATGCTGTTGTCATCATACCCCGGGTGGAATGGATACCTAAAATCACAATAAAAATCCAAAATGACCCATTTTTTGAGAACATTATGTCAGTATTGATGAAAATGACAGCTCATCCCTTGAATTGGTCACTTGTATTTTCTGGTAGAGATCTATAAAATTAAAAAAAAGACAGTCTTATGGCTAGGAAACCACCACATACAGAAAGTTTTACTTTGTAAATGTTAAAATTTAAAGCGCTTAATATGGACTTGCTCAACATTTTCCAAAAACGTACCCATGCGCTGTGCTGCCTTTATCAAGCAGTGACAAAAATGTCTGTTGTCTGATAACAGGTGTAGTTTCATTCATTCTGTTATTATTATTTAGAGGTTATAAGTACTAAATTTGGTCAATCAGTCTCATGCCCTGCAGGGAGAGAAAAACAGATGCCATGAGCTCTTGGTTTTATGATCATGAATTCACTTCAAGGTTATTAAATATTTGCAAAAAATAACTGGATGCTGGACTTATTTGGACTATGTTGGGCTACATTTCTAAATCTAAAGGTTAATAAGCTCTGAGTAAAATAACTTATAATTATTGAATGCATAGAGGATCATGTTACAACAAGAAACAATATTTTGTGCAATTAGTCATGCAAATGCTTCAAATAGTAACAGCTTGTGGAAAGTTCAGCCATATTGTTTACTGTACATTCTTCTAGGATTTCTATGATGTGAATGAGCTGAGAAAATGCAATCTCCCTAACACGAACGGTTTTAGCCATAGCCAGGGCCGTAGCTAGTGGGGTGAAAGGTGGGAACGATTCTAGGGGCCCAAAGGTCCAGGAGGGCCTACAACAAATTTGAAATTGTATTTTTTAATAGGTAAGGGGCCCAAAGCAATATGGAGTCAGGGGGCCCAGAATTCCTGGCTACGTCCCTGTCCATAGCGGTAACAAAAGTGGTATAAATCGTGATTTAAAATTTGGCCAACCTCTTAAAAAAATGTTGGCTCCCAAACAACACATTACGATGAACTGTAAACTTTAAATTCGACACGGTTACACTTTCAAAAACTGCAAGTGAAGCGATTACATCTGCTCTGTGCTGCCTCTCTCTTTTGACCCGCTGCAGTTTGCTTACCGCAACAACCGCTCCACTGATAATGCCATTGCATCTACAATACACACTGCTCTCTCCCACCTGGAAAAAAGAACACTTATGTGAGAATGCTGTTTGTAGACTACAGCTCAGCATTCAACACCATAGTGCCCTTCAAGCTAGATGAGAAACTCCAGGCTCTGGACTTAAACAGCTCGCTGTGCAGCTGGATCCTGGACTTCCTGTCAAGAAGACGCCAGGTGGTTAGAATAGGCAGCAACATCTCCTCATCACTGACCCTCAACACTGGAGCCCCGCAGGGCTGTGTTCTCAGCCCTCTACTGTATTCCTTGTACACACATGACTGTGTGGCAACACATAGCTCCAATGCCATCATTAAGTTTGCTGATGACACGACGGTGGTAGGTCTGATCACTGACAATGATGAAACAGCCTACAGAGAGGAGGTGCACACTCTGACACACTGGTGTCAGGAGCACAACCTCACCCTCAACGTCAGTAAGACAAAGGAGCTTGTGGTGGACTTCAGAAGAAAAGACAGAGAACACAGTCCCATCACCATCAATGGAGCACCAGTGGAGAGAGTCAGCAGCTTCAAGTTCCTGGGTGTCCACATCACTGAGGAACTCACATGGTCCATCCACACTGAAGTCGTTGTGAAGAAGGCTCATCAGCGCCTCTTCTTCCTGAGACGGCTGAGGAAGTTTGGAATGAACCGCCACATCCTCACACGGTTCTACACCTGTACTGTAGAGAGCATCCTGACTGGCTGCATCTCCGCCTGGTACGGCAATAGCACCGCCCACAACCGCAAAGCACTGCAAAGGGTGGTGCGAACTGCCAGACACATCATCGGAGGTGAGCTTCCCTCCCTCCAGGAAATATATACAAGGCGGTGTGTGAAAAAAGCTCGGAGGATCATCAGAGACTCCAGCCACCCGAGCCATGGGCTGTTCTCACTGCTACCATCAGGCAGGCGGTATCGCAGCATCAGGACTCGCACCAGCCGACTCCATGATAGCTTCTTCCCCCAAGCAATCAGACTTCTGAACTCTTGATCTCCCACGATCAAAATACATCAGCACTGCACTTTATTACTCTTACTCTTATATCTCACACCGGACTGTCATAAATTATATTATTATTATATTATATTCTCTCTTAACAACTGACTATCAACCGACAGCCTGAATGTCAATACAGTACAATACTGTACATTCTATATATACTATATATACTTTTTTATATATTTTTATTTTTTATTTTTTATTTTTATTGAGTAATGTGTATCTATATAGTGCGTATTGTATACTGTACAGTGTATGTTGTTATTTGTATATTGTGTTGTGTGTAATTTTGTGTATAACAGATGTTTAAATTGTGTTGTGTTAATTTGATGTTATTATAAATTGGTATATGTCTCATCACTGTCACGACTACTATGTTGCTCAGAACTGCACCCAAGAATTTCACACACCATTGCACTTGTGTATATGGCTGTGTGACAATAAAGTGATTTGATTTTTATTTGATTTGAAAGAAAAATAAGCAAATGCTCACTCACATTTAACTGAGCTAATGGGATTTTTTTGTCCCTGAAAACTTAACTGCTTAAACTACTAATGATTCAAATGTTTCAGCGACATATTTAAAAAAAATATATCAAGTTTACCTGTGGTGACAGTCTGTGTAGCTGTCGGTTGAGCTGCCAGGACTCCAGTGCTGTGAGTCAACCAATGACGGGGTGGCTTTGAAATCATTTATTGACCATTATATTCCAAAACCAAAAGGGTGGGTATAAAGAACCATTAATGCCCAATGCAAAGAACCATTTCTGCACAAAAGGGTTCTTCAGGAAGATATGGTTCTGTTAGTTAAAAGAGGTAAATTATTTTATATACATGTCATTTTTTATGTAAACTTATGATTCTATATAGCTGCACGGTGGCTCAGTGGTTAGCACTCTTGCCTCATAGCAAGAAGGTCCCGGGTTGTGTTGAGTTTGCATGTTCTCCCTGTGTTTGTACGGGTTCCCTCGTGGTGCTGTGGTTTCCCCTACAAGTCCAAAAACATGCAGGTTAAGTGAACTGGAGAATTGCGCTGTAGATGTGAGTGAGAGTCCCCCATTCACTGGGGATTGTGTCAGGAAAGGTATCCGGTGTAAAACCTGTGCCAAGTCAAATATGTGGATCACAGATGGTCTGCTGTGGTGACCCCTAACAGGAGCAGTTGAAAGAAGAAGAAACGTATGATTCTGTTTATACTAAGAAATTAGCATTGTTGTCATTTTATATTCACTAGGTCATGTCTAAAACTTGAATTTGTTCTAAGTTTTAACCAGGGGTCTGTGGAGGTTGGGGCTGGGTTTAAATATTGATTTACCGTTATTGATCTTCATTTGGACGATCCCGATATCGATTCTTAAATCCAATAATGTATCTTTTACTTTTACTTTAAAATTGACTTCAGTTTTGGTTTGTGTTGATTATTATATCTGTTAAATAAATAGCAATAAACCTTTCTCACGCAGTGTAGTTCCTATCTGCTCCGGTTGAGCGTTTGTTGAGTAAAGTTACTTCCGGTTTATCATTTATCAATCGCAGCATCCATAGTGTGGAATTATTGTTGATTTTAAAGAGCACCTATTATGGTTTTTCAAATATTACCTTTCATGTAGTGTGTTATATAGCTGTTTGTGAATATAAAAAAGTCTGCAAAGTTTCAGAAATCAAAGTGCACAACAAATGGAGTTATTGACTCCCAAAAGAAAGAACCGATTCTGAACACCTGAAACGAGTCGTTAGTAATTCCAGACTTACTTCCTGTACTAACCTACGTAATTTGGTAACAAAAAACCTGCCTCTGGTCTTCATTAGCTGCTCGTGAACAGCTTTGACCCGCCCTCAAACACTACACTAAGCGGTAGACCAGTCACAACAGACTGGGACATCTGACCAATCAGAGCAGAGTAGGCTCTCTGAAAGGAGGAGTTTAGAATGAATCCTTTAGAACGGATCATTGAACGAGTCGTTTTTGACACTGGGGAAAAAGGTAATGCTGCACTTTAAACTATGAGCAAATTAAAGTGTTTTTTGACCTTAGATGCATGTAAATCTATTGTATGAGACCTTTAAAACACAATTAGGCACATTTAAAAACCATAATAGGTGCTCTTTAAGGTACGATTCATCAGAAACAATTAATCTAAACAACCCTTCCTCATTTCCCAGTGATATCCCAAGGATGATGAAACAAGGGTTAGGGTTAGTGAACCCTTTTCATTATTATTATTAATTATTATTATTTTCAGTAACACTTTACAGTAAGATTCCATTTGTTAACATTAGTTTATTAAGCGTTAGGTACACTGAAAACCTTAATAAATTCATTGCATTCATTTGAATTGAGTAAACTCATTACCTCAATTTCATTGAATAATGGGGTCTCCCAAAACTTGAGTATTTTAGTTCAATTCACTTGGTGTTCAAGTAGAGTGATCCTAACTATTTAAGCTGAGTTAACTAGATGCAAGTAGACTTAACTCAGATTTGCTATTTAAATATTGTTGTTTCTACTGTTGTTAATAATTTTAATTGAATTGATTAAATTTTAGATCAAACAATAGCACAGCTTAAATAAAGAGGATAACTGATTCTAGGTCAGTCATTATATAAAGTTAATTCTCCAGATCGTGTTAACAGGGTCCAGCTTGACCAAAGGTGACACAGGTCACCCTAATGAGAAATGACATCACACGAAACAACTATTTGCAACATACCAACATAAATAATACAGCGAAAGAGCTTTAAAGGCCTCTATATTTTTCCTTTGACCAAGGAAACATAATTAAA